>NC_043761.1:20739760-20899760 GCF_902148845.1 Salarias fasciatus | reverse complement strand
AAATGACCATATAAACGTCTGAAAACTTCATTCAGAATCAAGTTTAAATGCAAATAGGCCAGCAGGTTTATTCTCCTTTGGAAGCGGAATTATATTCTATTTAGGCGCGGTGTCATCCTGCTCCCTCGTGTTGACACAACTTTCCAAGATGGCGGTCCGTGTTTCGACTCGGATGGAGACGATTCATTTAACGGCAGTTATTAAAGAATTGGATACAAAGTAACGAGCGGATTGACAGGCGTTTAACAACACGGACATTTTCAAAGCTGTAGAGTCACAGTTAATTGAGAATATAATTCTGAATTACTTAATTCAGAATAAAGTAATTCCGAATTAAAAACACCATGTAACCACACTCAGTGTCTCCATTAACCCTGGAAAAACAAAGCTTTTTAAATTGAAACGTCTTGTAAACAGCTCCTAAAAACTCAGATCTCACTCTTTTAAACAGCAGCTGGAGAAAGTGTTTCAGCTGTTAATTAACTCAGTGTTTTACACTGTCTAATGAAACACTGAGAGTTTATATGTGAAAAGTGCTCGAATGCAAACTCCAAATAGGACAAGATCAACCCCTAACAAGCTTCTACCAGCTGCAGATCTCGCCTGATCACGAACGGACGGCTTTCAGAGGGAGTCGCCTTCAGTGTTTCCTTCAAAAGTAACGATTCCCATGCAGAAGGAAACGCTGCACTGCTTCCATTCATTCATTCGTCAATACGTGTCTGGAAATCTGCGAGTAACAGAGCGTGGAAATGAGAACAGCGCCGGCGCTGACCAGAGGGCCACGGGGCCCCGTCGGCCGCAAACAGTAATAACTGTCCACAATCACGGCGTAATGATATGCTCGGGGTCCCGTTAACGCTGCGTGTAATAATGGTGGTCTAACAGGAAGAAAGGAGGAGGGCGGGGCGGGAGCGAGCGCTGATGTGTGAGGTGGCCCCTCGGTGGCGGCGGGGGTCGCACCGCATCATTATCTTCTCCATTAACGCCTCAATTACACACCTTGGCCCGCATCAGGAGCGAGCAGAGATGTGCCGCGACCTTTTGTTTGAGGCACAACAGTGACGGGTGTCCAGCTCCTCCTCCGTCCTCCTGAAAACACTCAGAGCTCCTCTTCAGCTCTCGCAGCGCTGAAACGCTCTCCAGCACTCAGATCCAAACAGCAGATTACAGCAAAACATCGATAAAGAGGCGGAGCAAACCGTCCTCTGCAATCACATCACTGTATGTCTCATCGCTCGTGGAGCAAATTCCTTCTTGTTTTTCCTCTTTTAAAGCTCAGTGCTTGAAGAAAAACTCCCAAATTTCCAATTTCGGAGAATAAATGAGCAGAGTGAAAAATAAGAAAAAAAAACCTCAATTATATTCATAGTTGCACCAATAATGTTGCACTTATTTCTGCGCAGCACATATTAGCTCCTGCATTGGACACACTCCTCCGTCAGGCACCACAGAGAGTCAGAATAATTGCCAGTAAACAAACCGATGATTTGTTTTCAGTGAGAAAATTCTGTCGTCATTTCAGTCTGTTGCGATAAATATACAAAGAAAATCCAGCGTCGGCTCAGCGGAGTTAAAGAGGAGAGCGCGTTCTGATTGATTTTTTTAACAAATTATTTTATTTTCCCGATCTGAAAGAGATGAAACATGAGACGACAGAGGCGGGAGTATAAAGTCCCGTTTCTGAAAAGATGTTTTCGGGCCCGTCTCCTTGTTGACGGTGCAGCCGCACCACGACCGGGGTAAGTGGTCCTTCTGCATTGTGACAGAAACATAACTGGAAAATCTGGGCCTGGGAAGTGAATAATAAACTACTTGCTGCCTTAATTAAGCTCGTCAAGGTGCCCCCGAGCGGAGCACTTCACCCCCCAGCAGCTGGAGAGAGCGGCTCAAGTGGCCAAACGGGGGGAAAAATTAAAGCCTGTGGTCAGGCGGGAACGAGAATCCAGACCAGGAGGAAAGAGCACGTGCACTCAGCCAACGCTGGATGAATAAATAAAGATTAATGAAAACAATCTTTCCATTTCATTGCCATCCTGCACCACCACCACCTCCACCCATCTTTTCTTCTGACACTCTTTTCCCCCTTCGCCTCGCGCTCCATCAAAAAGCTGCTTTACATGTATGAGGCGCCCACAGTGGCGCCGTGATGAAAGAGGGCAGAAATATATCGCGGAGGGACACGAGCCTTGAGCACACCTTTGGTAGCGCCGGGATCATTCCCATAATTCAACACCACACCCCGTTTCTCCCCCCCCCCCCCCCCCCCCCCCCCCCCCCCCCCCGCCCCCACCCCAGCTGTAACTCGGGGACAATAGCAGGAGATGCTTTATTTCCAACAGCACAGCAGTAATGAGGAACAACATTAACATTTTGCTGACACGTGTTTCTCGCCCCTCCCTCGCCGAGCATTAGACTCCGGTTTGCGCCGCCGAGCTGTTGATACGCTGTATTTCACTGTATGTCAAGCAGCGCCGGCCAGATACGCCTCATTTCCCGACGGCAGCACAACGTCTGGCAATAAGTCGATTAGCGCCGAGAACTTTCACTGTATCTCCCTTTTAAAGCTCACTTATGTGTTTCCATTATCATGGGCGTGTTGTTTTGTATTATTGGACTGGTTAATCATCCAGCGACGGAAACAATCAGACAGCAAGCTGGTGCGAGTGGGTGTGTTTGTTCATCCCGGTTCATTTATCTGTGAGTAACTGGAAATGCTGCAGTCTGTCCGATCTGGTGGAGGAGGATGAGGCCAAGCTGGTCCTTGCATTGTGGAAAACGCCATTTTTGTTCCTGTTTTGGTTGTGAGACTCTTCTTGCAGTGTCTGGTTTTCCTTCAGTGGTCCAAAAACCTTCACCTGAGGTTAACTGATGACAATAAATAGTCAGTAGGTTTGGAAGTGTGCCGGTTTGTCCAGCAAACAACTGGGAACATCTCCAGGACAGCGTGTCAAACAAAGACATGCTGCCTGGGGGAGTTTGTAAAAACAATGCATAATGCAACAGCTATAGGAGTGAAGTGAAGTTTTCCAGGCATTCTGCTGTATTTTGCACCAGAAGCGGTGCTGTCGTGTTCCCTGGAGAAGTAGGAATCCACTGCATTTAAAACTTCTTTAAAAGGAGCCCAGAAATATCATGACTTAGAAATCATGGCATGTAAGAGGACTATTTAACTTAAATCTGTCTATTCTAGTATTTGATCATAATCTGATTATAAATTATCGGTCAACAATTTTAGCCTTGTGACCCGCCCTCCTCTGCCTCTGATTGGCTCGTCAGCTCTCCTGCTACACGGTAAACAGACACACTGACCAGTCAATACTGCGAGGACTAGCCAAGTAGAAGCAGAGTAGGGCGGGTCATAGCTTCGGCATCCTAGGAAAGACATTAAAAAGATGGCAATTTTGCTGGTAGATACTGCAGAGTGATGCATCATGGGGGATTTGGAAGAGGTGTTTGCTGTGTAACCTGGGCTCTACCACTGACTAGAAGGTTTCATTAAATTGGCTTTCTGTTGAAATCGGCGTCATTTTCAGGAGAAACTGTTTGGTTTCACGAAAACATAAACATGTTAATCTGCAGTACAACTAAGAAAGACTTTCCTAACTTTTAAATTGAAACTTTTTGGCAGTACTTTCCCAGTCTGAGTCACTGGAGATGACATTGGGCTGCATGCACCCATTCAGGCCGGCTGCCAATTCGCCTTTTTTGAAGCAACAGTGAGCAGAGAGCAGCCGAGGAATTCAGTTGCTAGACAACAAGTACTCAGAAGACAGTCCTCCGGTGAAAATTAATCATTTAAAGCGAGCATACCGCGAGTACCGATCAAGGAAACGGTAGATTACTGGGCGTTGTCTCCAGCACAGCATTCTGGGTATTATTACCAGCATACTGATATTGTCCCTGAATGGATGCTCTGGGAGAACAAGACGGGGGGGGCTTCAGTATGAGGAAGCCCCTCCATGCCACCATACCTCCCATAAAAAATAGATTAAACCAGTCAATCTTTGAAAAGTAATTGGTTCCCTGGTGACCCCCGCGCTCGGCTTCCAACGGCACCCAAAAACAGAAGAGGGGAGGAAAAAAAAAAGCTAAGCAGATTTTAAAAGGCTTAGAGGGCACAAAGGGACGGTGGACACCAGTCTGGGATGTTTGTGAGGATCATAAAAGCAGCGGGGAGACTTGAAAGAGGCCGTTTGATAACAAGAATTCCAGCGAAGGTTTCGCCGTTCGCATTTCCTGGCCCGTCAGCCGGAGGAGAGGCTAACGGCCGCGGAGTGTGTCGACCTCTCGGCCGGTCACACGGCCGCCGGGTGGTGTGTGAGCGCTCCTCGTGTCACGCTGAAAACCATCCGAGTCATTTCCTTCACAAAAGGAGCTTGAAGAAATCAATCTCGCGGAGCCCCCCCCCCCCCACGTCCTCATCGTGGTTTAATTACTACGACAGACAGCGACGCGAATCATCAGCACTGAAACACACACGCGCGCGCACACACACACACACACACTCCCGCATTCTGACAAATGGCATCAAGTGTAATTGCCTCCAAATGAGCAAATTAATGGACACGAGCATCAATATCGGCGCCGAAGAAATGTCAGCGCTCACGAGTAGAAAGATGGACCGTGTGTTTTCTGTCATTTTTCTCACAGCGGTGGGGATAACGAACACGCAAACACACACCCATCCACTCATCCCGCTCTTCAAGGTCGTTTGTCCAGACCAACGCTGTCTTTCAGAAGAGGACGATAAATCGAGAGGCTGATTCATGTTACGGTCTTTTCTCCATTCAGTCTAAAACGTTAAGCTCTGGATGATACTGAAGACTGAAATGCGTCAGTGAAAGGTCACCTGGAAACTTTGCACGTCGTCATGCTCATGTTCACACTGCTTTTTTTAAAACTGAAATTTTCCAGCAACACACTGATCTGCCGCATCTTCACATCCTGAATTTTCTCAGGTGCACTAAAAAATGTTCTGTGTTGAGAGTGTAAAACCAGAACGAGATTAAATGCACCAATTTGTTTCTGTAATTAACTGATCAGAATTGAGTCTCAATGGGATTTTTGTTATTTCAAGAATAACAATTTAACAGAAAAACTGCAAATAATCAGAAAATAAAAGATCAATTTGCCTCAAGAGAGGAGAAATGTGTTTTCCTTTTTTTATGCAATGTTCGATGTATAAAGGAACGAGTCATTCATCACATTCAATTGTTTTCTTTGAAGAATCTTTTCCTGCTTGCTGCCTGCAAGAAACGTCAGAGCCACTGAAAACACCACCTCTTGAAAATGGTTCAGAAACATGCTGCATCTCTGAATGGAAACTAGCTCTGGCTAAGGACTTGGTCTAAATCTGTTTGCATTTTTCAATTTTCACTCTTTGTTCCTTCAATGAACAATTCCAGATCCTGCACATTTCTTCCCATGAACCTTTGCAGATGCATTTAGCCTATTCATATGCTGGCTGGTGCTTTTAGCGTTTCTGCTGGACATGTAATTCTGGCAATATGCAACTTGCACACCAATCAAGCTCCAGCGTTCTGGAATCTGATCTGTTTCTGCTGCGGGACGGAGTTTACACTCGCTTTATTCCTGCTGAAGGTGCAAACATGGTGACTGGAGGCAGGACTGACAGGCACTGATCTCAGCGCCGGTCTGGAGGTGGCAGCAGAGGAAGAGCGGTCTGTCCGCTCTGTGAGCCTCACTTTGTCCTTGAGGGGATGGTTGGAGGGTACAACTCTGAATGTGTGAGCAGCATAAAGCGCTGCGTAATGACTCTGTCCGTCCCCGTTTAAATCTCGGACGGACACACTCCTCCCGAGTGTTTGACCTGTCTCCTAAGAGCACCCATCAGAGGTCAGCCGGACGCCGCCTGCAGCCCAGTACGAGGGACCTCATGCTGCGTGAATGAGATTTCTGTCTGCGCCGCCGCTGACCGTTGTGTGGCGTTCGGCGGCGCCGGGGCCCAGCTGTCTCCGGCTCGCCTGGATTCGTCCGGGAGGAAGCAGGATTAGGAGAGACAACACAGCCTGTTCAGCAGGGAGTCTGCAGTGTAAGCTAAAGCCCGGAGACAGCTGGGCCGCATGCTGCCCGCAGCCCACAAACATGGCGGGTCATTAGGGCAGCTCCGGGCTTCATCGGGAATTCCACCGCAACAGCAGAAACGCATCAGATCAGATGTTTATGAACCACATTCACTGGTAAGAGGAACCGACTGCTTCCTTCACTTTAAGATTAAACTCTCATCCGACCATCCTTCAGAAGAAGTTGAAGTTTTAATTGGGAAAATACAGGAAATCTTGATCTCAGCTAAAATTCACGACACATTATGAAACAGTGTCCATTTATTGCAAGAGTGTTTTCACTCCCAGATTTTCAAATCCATTTATCTAATATGTTTTGGTCCGGTCTGCTTGAGAGGAAGCTTTAATCACGATGCAGGAACGAAGAAAACAGTTTGAAGTGCAGTAAATATGATCAAGCAGAAGGGAGGGAAGTGAAGACCAGAGGCAGAGGAATATTGAATCACACCCTTTATGAACATACATGAATATTCTGAGTGGCAGCTTTAATGAGCTCTACCTACCCTAATGTGCTTCTGACTGATCCTGGTTTGGTAATGTAAACTCAATCGAGGGAAACTTTCTGCATTTGTGGCATTTTCTTCTTTACCGGCGGCAGCAGCAGATCTTTATTATCCCCGTTCTGTCGAGAACCAAACTGGTTCATCAGAACAGCATCGCTTCAAACGGACTATTCTGGAAGTTCGTTGTCCAGTAGCCTTTTGTATTACTCCATACTGGGGCTGTCGCTTCTCTCAAAAACAGAGTTTGAATGAACTTAAAACTTAAACTGGAACTTAAAGCAACAGACATCTATTTACACCAACAGCTGGTCCACAGGGAGAACATGCAAACCCCAAACAGAAATCCCATCTAATCCCAGATATTCTCAATCCTCATCACTACCCCACTGAGTGGCCTGAGTCTTTTTTCATACAATCAATATACTTTCAGGTACATCTTTTGCCTGTCAAGGATCAGTTGGTGCTCCAGGATTCAATCTCAAGACAACAACATGGCTTTTTGTTGCTCAATTAAAACACAATTAGAAATATATAAACTGAATAAATTCATTCGTTCCAACAAGACACAGGAAAACACTCCTGAAAAGTACTGTTCCCAAGAGTTTCCCAGAATGCATCGCTTCGCGCCGTGAATTTATGATCGCTTAATCGCACACTTAGATTTTCATATTTGGCCGCAGCTGAATTCAGCTGATTCGTCTGTTAGCAGATGGCCTGGAAACAACAGCAACAAAGAAATCCCCGACGCTGGAGTTTGTTGGCGATTGTTTTGTGTTTTTAAATCTGCGCTGCGAACCACAAAACAGCTAATTAGTCTTGTGTGCTGTGAGCACACACCACACACACACACACACACACTTCAGACTTGACAACTTGGTGACAGTTTAGGACGCGGCCTTTTGCATAGTGGTGCTTGTGTAATATCGATGCAGCGATGTGTGGTGTGGTGTGGTGTGTATATTGTGTGTGTGTGTGTTTTCATCTCCCATACGGCGGATGAGTGATGACGGCGCTGCAGAGCAGAAGGTTTTGTGGGGCTTCTGCATGTTTAAACACACCATTTGTTATCTCTGAATGTGAGGATCATTGCACTCGTATGTTTTCCCATCATGCCTCAACCTACAGCTTCAGCACGGCATGTGTTCGGCACATTGAGGCACTTAAACGTAATGGCGGTGATGATTTTAGACTGCTGCAGCTCATGTGTCTCAGTCAGTTACTGGAGGAAGTATTGTTATATGTACTTTCCACTTAGTTAGGCAGAAAGAAAGCATTCATTGCTATCAATTAGCACAAATATACAAAAAGGGATGATGAAACGTATAAAATGAGAGAAGAAGATCACAAAAGGAAAGCATTACATCATCTACATATTGGAGAATATCAGGGGTTTGCATGTTTGCCTTGCATGTGACTGGGTGTTTTCCTCCCATAATCCAACTCTGAAAGGTGCCCGTAGGTTCTAATGCGAGGGTGTGACCTTGTTTGTGACCTTCAAGCTAAACATATACGAGTAGAATGTTTGGATTTAATATTAACATGGATCTTTGCCTCAATCTATGAAAGTTCCAAAGACAAAAACACACCACAGATTGACATTCGATGTGGAACTTTTACTTCTTCGCCGACCCGTGACTCGACTTGTGCAGGTGATTAGATTATGATGCCATGACGCACTCTGGAGTCTCCGTGCATCTATCTGAAACGATTTTAGTCTCTCCGCTCCCTGGGAGAGATGGGGGAAGATTAAATAAAGCAGTGCTGCAGGAACAGCAAATGCATACCCTTCATCTATCTGAATGACCCTCCTGCACAACTTTGGGACTTAATCCGCCGGCTAATCCATTTTGACCCGACTTGACTGTACAGAGGAAATGATCAATAACCACGCCGAAATGGGAAAATAATTTCACCGCTCAGCATTGGTTATGATCAATGTACCCTGACTGAACACGACTTCCTGGCAAGGAGGAGAGCGTGTTGGCTGAGAGGAAACGACGCAACGAAGAACGAAAGTGACTTCAGTAATCAAGACGGGCGTTCTCTCAGGAGAGGCCACCTGGGAGGGAAAACTGGAGACTCTACAGAAACAACACAGATCTCTTATTTTCAAAAACACCCAAAGACTATAAAAATGTGTAATTGCACTTGCAAAATAAAATTAAATTCCAAAAGCGATTTGGGCAGCCAGTCCGATCTGGGCATCAAGACTTGCAGTCGTCTAAAATTACAGTGTTTTTGCTGTTGGATTGAGTCGACTGTGAATGAAAGCAAGCACCCAATTAAATGGCCAGTTGCTGAAAAAGGCAGATAATTGATTTCACTTTGCATATAATCGTCTGCAAACGAAGTCAAAAGAATTAGCTGGCGGAGGAAGAGAGAAGAAGAGAATCAGTAAAACGGCAGAAATTACTTTTAGCGCAGCATGAAAGAACGGCACTGATGAAACAATCACGGCCACACACGGACGGCAAAACTGGACAGACTGTGCAAAATTAAAAGAAAAAAGAAAGTAAACGAAGAAAAATATGAGATAAGAGCAGAAACGGTTAAGAAGCAGTTAGCTAAAACGGCCCTTTTCCCAGGAAGTCTTCACAGAGCGTTATGATACCTGGATGATGTGATGCTTTGCTTCCCAAATCCTCACTTTTAATTTTATTTTTAATCTAAAAATGATGGCTAATCACCGTCAGCAGACTCAGCTGATGAAAATTGACAGACCTGGACTTCCTGGTCGTACTGATGAAGCCCCGTGAATGATGGCAGGTGTTGGCTCGCTCCCATAAATCGCATTTTTTTCCGTCGACATGTTACAAAAGACACGTCATCCTCGGCATGCAAAACGTTTGACCTATGGCATAAAACGCCGGCTGGCTGTCAGCGACGCTGATTAACTGATGTCACTTTGGTGGTAACTGGAAGGTTGGCCGGCTCCGTGCAGGAGAGCAGACGGAAAAGGAGACTTTCTGCTGAAGGAGACGTCCGCCACCGGAGTGATTTACTCACATTTGCCTCTTTGCCAACTCCAATAACAATTTACCAAACTCAACAGGCAAGTACAAATTTACATCAACCCTCCATTTATATACAGACTAAACAGTGGTGATCAGTAAATGTGCATGTAAGGTGCTGGCACGCCCAGTTTATTGCTATTATACACAGTCAGACATGCAGTTATTGCAATATTGAACTATTTCATGGCGAAGGCCAAAAACGAGTCTAATGGAGCTGAAATACAGCCAAAGGCAATTTTTTTTCCCCCGATGCTTTCACATTTACACAGGAAAGAGACTGATGAACGTGTAGTATTTGCTACTATTGTGACTCCCGTTAACACGTGGCTCCCAAATAGTTGCATGAACACCACACTATTTTTAAAAGAAAAAGGTTGAAAAAAAAAACCCTCAAAGGTTAGAAATCAAAAGGGTAAGACACCTGAAATGCTCAAAAAAGTGAAAACTACTAAAAACATAAAAAAGCACAGATCTCTGCCCAATAATATAATGGTAAGATGCATTAAAAATACGAACACAAGAACCATTTATCCTGAAAGTTACAGCTGTAAATGCAACGCGTTACTACAAACCTGTCCCTCGATCCTATTATTTATCTCAGCATAAGAACCAAATACTATGATGCGGAGAAAAGCCCCAGACTCATTCAAAAGGAGAAAATACTTATCGACTTGAAAGTGAGACAAAAAAAAAAAAAAATCTATTTTCCCTGCTCTCAGCCGCTGTTATTCATCAGTGATCAAGTGTGTTGTGCTGCGCTTGAATATCGAAGGTCGGAGAGGCTGTGATGTGGGAGAACTGAGGGAGGTGGAGGTGGAGGTGGAGGGGTGGAGGGGGGCAGCTGTGGGGGAGCAGAAAGGCCGAGGTGAAGGGAGCGGCAGCAGCTGGGCCGGACACGACAAGACCGGGGAAGATTTCACATCCCTAACCTTGGAAAGACGATTGTATTAAAAGAAAGAAAAGCTCCCCTCAAGGTGCACTTACTGAGATGTGTTGACGTTTTCAGGGGCGTCATCAGTAGACGGAGCTCCTACAGCTCTCTGGTGACGACTCCATCACAGCTGGAAGGTTCTGGTGCATCTGAAAACAGAGAAATTATTCACTTTATATTGATTTGCTTCCATTTGCATTGAGATGCCTCCGAATGCAATTCTCATAATAAATGCTAGTGTTGTTGTCAAGACCACCTAAACTGAAACCGAGTCAAGACCAGGTGTGAGTATGTGTGTGTGTATATATGTGTGTATATTGTTTCTTTAGAAGGCTGATGGCAAGTTTCACATTGAAATGTCATTCAAATGTGCAGAAACTGGTGTATATATTGATTTCTATTCTATTTCATTCAGAACATCCCAACAGCAGAGCATCTCAACATGAAGACTTAAAGGAGCCGAGACCAAGTTCCAAGTATCCCAAGACCAGAACCAGACCAAGACCTTGAAAATGTGATCTGAAGACTGGTTTTGAGTAGTAAAATACTATGAAATGTAACATACTGCTCAGTTTAATGACTTCAAGGATTTAATGAGGCACAGTGAGTTGAAACCAACTTCAGGATATTTCAAAATCAAAATAAGTGTAACTATACTCACTGGAATAACTATTCATACTGGATTGTACCACAAACACACAGCTGCAGGTAATTAATGGTCACTAATTAACCTCACCTGCATGTTTTTGGACTGAGAGGAAACTCAGGACATGAGAAAATGCAAACTCAAGCTTTTAGCAAAATAAGACACTCAACCATTTAATAAGAAGGCAGTAATACCAACAAAAAGATAAGTAAAGAAGTGTAATTAAGAGGAATTACCGACACCATGCGGGATCCAGCTGATGTAAACACTTGCTGCAGACAGAAGAGAAGCTTCAGCCAGGCTGGGCTGTGCTGGGATTGGTTGATTGTGAAAGGGGCGGGGCCTTGTCAACAAACTACAATCCAGACATACTTCAGTAGAATTCTAGATATATTTAAGTAGCACCACATTGATTACCTGCCTTTACACAATTGAAATAATTAAAAACGACTGAATTATCAAAAATTTTTCATTTGGTTTGGTTCGAAGAAAAGGAAGATGTAGTAGTTGTGGATACAGAGTGCTTCAGGAATATTTGTGTGGTGAATATATTAATGAAATAAATAAATTAAGGTTTAATATAATGTGACATATTGAGAAACATCTAAAACGTTAGGGTAGGTCAAGTTGAGATTAGGTGTAAGAAAATGTTGAAAAGGTTCTCAAGAGATTTTGACCCAGATTAATGTGCCAGAATAACATTTAGTTGGCAGATCATCCATGATGTGACTCTCCTCTTCCACTACACGATGAGGATGAACTGACACAACTCCACGTTTGTCAAAAAACCAAACCAGCAAACGTCACAGCTGCCTCTACTTTCGTGTGGCGCGCCTCACATTTTCCCCTCAAACACACTGAAGGGCCTCGGTGTGATTCTCCGTCAGCGCCCGGGCTGCCCTCTATCTGCCCCCCGCCCCCCTCCTCCCGCTCTCCTGGGTAATCAGCTACGCGCCCATAAACGCTCATCCATCCGCAGCTTCGCACCTGCTGCAAGCTGTTGACTTTGAGCGCCGCCGTTCACCTGCCGCCGCCGGCCGGGGGGAAGGTGTGAGCCGCTCGGATCGGAGACGCGTCGCTTCTGCTTGGTTACGTTTCGCCATCTGCCCGAATGCGACCCGAGCAGGATCGGTTGACAGCGCTGAGAACCGGCACGCCACAGGTGATAAATGTTTCCATGTAGAGGTGTTTCTGAGCGTCATTCCTCTCCTGTGCATGGATTCTGAACTGCCGTGCATTTTAACAGTGGAATTTTAAAACCTAATAAATAAAATCCTTGTGAAGCCGTGAGCAGCTTCAGGTAAAATACGCAGGTCAGAGAAATGCTTTTTCCTGGCATGACTTTCTTCCTTTTAATTTCTGAATAAACCATGATAGCAAGAAATACCTGGAGGTGAAACTACTAAATATTGAAGAAAAACAGTCAATTTGTTGTAAGTGCACTTCAGATGAAAGCCCGTAAGTGTTACGCTGCACCAGTTCCAGACAGTATAAACTCTGAATCCCCAAAAAGTTCAGTAATAATTTTTCAGAATGTGGAAAACAATAGGAACTTTGACATTTAACCAAAAATGGACTACTAGGTAGAACATTAAGCATGCATCGCATGAAAATTAGCGAGTGGAGCTTATCCTTCCACTTTTAAATCTGGTGCAAAATAAACCTGCTCTTGCAGGCCTGTTTGGACTTATGTTTGACAGTTCTCTTCTATCCCATTATAGAATGCCCTGAAACTATCATCAGACCCAACAAAAGAGAGACTAGCTAACTATCTGTTCTTGTAGTACCAGTTTATACCACAAGATGGTGTAATGAGCCACTGTCAGAAGAGGAAGATAGAAGCATAACTGTGAAATGATGCTGCAGGCACCACAACACCTCAAAATATACAAGAAATAATCCCAGAATCTCACGAATTACACCTTTAGATGGTTCCACCATGAAAAAACAAAAAACACAGGTACAAGAGGGATTTTCTGTGCAGTATTTGTTTTTTGTATTGCTCCTTTCCAGACCACAGTACAGCCATGTTTCTGCAGTACCTCAAGATGGATAAAGGACACACAGTAGGTTCTCTTTAATGGTTGCAGTCTCTGCATGTCACATTATTAACATGCATTGTTGTCAAATTAGGAAAAACAGAGAAAAAAACTATCAAAATGTGTGGAGAACAACAGTAGCTTCACCCGTATTTGTCTTTAATCCCACTGTTGAAGAGCTCAGATACAGGCTCAGCCAATGAGGCGGGTTTGCTTGTTGTTTGTCTTCACTGGGTAAACACTGCATTGCAAACGCACAGCCTAATTCCATAATAGCTGCAAATCTCTGCACATCAATACTTTGAGCATGTTATCTCCACACACCTGCAGCAGTGTGGCTGCAATCTCCAGCAATCTCCAGGTAATGTTGTCATTTTTCCCCCCATAATTGCCAATTACAGCAAACAAGACGCAATCCTGTGAGTAAACACCATCAGCCGGCCGGGACATCAGCGTAGAGCGAGGATTGGTAATCAATGCAGACTCACAGGCACCTACTGATCGGCATGCAGATGTCCTCGTCACGTGGGGGTGATAATCTAAAAGACGTGTAAACAGCGAGGAGCACCGTGGAACACCGGACGACCCGCTGAGATCTGTCACATGGTGGACTGCAGCCTGACCGAACGAGGAAGTGAGTTTCGGAAGTTCAGACGCATTTATTCCTGCAGAAACTGTGATGTTTCAGGGATTCAGAATCCATCAGTGAAACATTTCTTCAGTATCACTAAGATGTCCCTGGATGATGGTTATTTTAGTCAAACTGGACTGAGCGTTCTCGTCAAAAACAACATCCACATCAAGCAGGACCGGCGGGGCAGATCAGAGGGACAAACAGGACTCCTGAGAGAGCGCTCAGGTACCCACAATCCTCTGTGGGGGGGCAGTGGGGGCAGTGGGGGCTGTGATGGACGAGACAGAGCTGAGGACCCTTCAGGATGTAGTGTTCCATTAGTCAATGCTGTGATGTACGACTGCTGCCTCTCAATATAGTCTCTCTCTCTCTCTCTCTCTCTCTCTCTCTCTCTCTCTCTCTCTCTCTCTCTCTCTCTCTCTCTCTCTCTCTCCTCAAGTCTTCGCAGGAACACTCTGTATCTCTTCACTGAGCTTCTTTCATTCAGGTAAAGATTTCACTTCTTTTTTTTTTTTTGGATGCTGTTTCCAATTTCCAATTTCTAAATTAGCCTCTGCAAATGGACCGTAGTTGTTTTTCATCTCACAGTGTTTCAGCCGTCCCCCCCCCCGCCAACCTGGCCGGACTCGGGCGTCGTCCTTGAGCGTGCCCGACCTCGCACATCTTCATTCTTCACAGGCAGCAAATCACAGAGGACGATCTGCGGCTCAAACCTCTCCCGGCGCAGCAGGAGAAAACGCCGTCTCCTGGGTGCGACACATAAACGTCTCCCCCTCCTCCAAGGACGGCCACAGGAACAGATCAGCTGAGCGAGAGCGAGGCCGAGGAGAAGCACGCTTTAGTTTCCTGGAGCAGGTTTTTCAGGCCTGAGAGAGTTACTGGAAGAACGTCAAAGGATGGAGATGATGTAAGTGTGACAAAGGAGAAGATGATAGTTTGGAGGCATGATGGGAATCAGCTGTGGAGCCGATGATCACACTGAACATAACTGTTCTCCGGCCGTTTACATTCCAGTCACAAACACCCGAACAGATGAGGGAAATACATACTAAGACAGAAGCTAAAGCAATTCAGACAAAGAGAATTCTATGAGGCACGGTGCGTTTTAAATTCCGAACACAGCCGCTAATCTTCACATGGAAACTGGACAATCTCACACACGGACAGTAGGAGTGAAATATGCTTCCATTTACTGTGAAACAAACGGCATATTAACAGATTCTATCTGATGTTCATGATAATAGACGGTAGATACGAGATGAGGCTCATAAGGTGAATTAGAATGCTCCAAAAAGCTGCTAAAGGCTTCCCTGTCCTCTTTTTTTTCCCAGGCATGTAAAGCTGAATAATTTACTGTTTTCTAAGGAGCGGCCGTGACTTGAAAGAATCTAATTTTCTAAACAGCGGAGGCACGATTTGGATTCATTCTGCATTACTGTTGACTTCTAACCCCGCTTCTCTGAAACAAAACTGCAAAAACCGAGTGATTTCACTTCAAACTTTGTCGTGTTTCATGTACTTGGTTATAATTCTAGTGGTCGTGAACCTCGTGGGAAAATGCTGGTAAGAAAACGTGTCCATCTGAAGAACTCGTGTTTCAATAATGTGGAGAATGTGTGAGAAACCAAAAGAAAGTCTTCAAAAGTGACAATGATCTTGATAAATCCCACCAATAAAGTGGATGTAATTAAAAACAGCCTGCGTTGCAATTATCCAAAAGTGAAAAAGAATGAACACATCCGCACTGTGAGCGCCTCCCTTGATCTTTCTTTATGGGGATATGTTTTGGATTATACGGATAAGTGATCCCAATGAAAACTGCTCGTACCGTCGTAGTTATGAAGCCTTTGGGAAATAAGTCCAATACCACAGCCGAGCAAGTTTCCATTCAGAGTATTAGCAAGTGGTCTGAAGGCCTGCAGGTAGCTCTCAGACGCGCACCTTAAACCTGTACACTGAAAGTACGACCCGAACCGGAGGAAAATGTCTCCTGACATCATGGATGTGAAGTCAGGAAGCTGAAGACGGAAGACAGTAAATGCAGGCAGCTAATATGAATATACAAATAAAACCTGAGACCTCAGTAACATGAAATACAGGGACATCAGGAGCCATGAGGGAAAGCAGGAAATAAAAACAGGGTGAAGTACACAAACAAAAATACGAGCGCCGTGATAATTTACCTCCTCCTGCTATTTTACTGCAGGGAGCAATAAAGTGGTAAATTAATGGTATTTCTGCAGCAGATTAAGATGTAAATTCTATTATTTGTGAAGGTAAATGTATCATGTTGTACCGGTATATGAGCCCAGGACCGATGCATGGACCGCAGCCCTTCCTTTGTCTGTTCCGGCATCGCAGCCAAAGTGCACGTCGGCTCCAGCCACGATTTCAAGAGGCACCTCGGTACTGTATGTTCCTCAAGTCTCTGAGCCCATGTGAGCATCCACTTTGAAGAAACCTTTTCATTTATGGATCTGGACTAACCCCATCACTGTCATAATCACTGCAAAGCCCCTCGTGCCGGATCTGGATGTTTTAATGATGTGCTGTGATCTGGGATCAAGGAGAAAGGAGGCATCTCTCTTTGTAGTGTCCTGGTAGATGGCCAAGCATCCGGCTAAAAAGGGATAACTCGCTTTAAAAGGAGGCATCCGACTCCAGCCGGCAGCCTCGGAGAAGAGAGGGGAGAGAGAAGGAGCCAGACGGGTCAGAAGAAAAACAAAGCCAATTAAAAGAGAAGGTTCTACAGGCTAAAAAGGTAGAGGAGGGAAGAGAGGCTTATTGGAACTGACAGAGGAAGAGAAAAAGTGAGAGAGGGAGGGAGAGGAGGGGCGCAGCGAGGCGTGGAGGGAGGAAAACAAGACGGACGTACAGTACGTGGCGATCGAAGACGGGGAGAAAGCCCGAAAAGACAGGCGATAAAAGCAGGAGTGAACGTTTGGAGGCTAACTGCGTCCGACAGAAGGGAGTGAGTGAATGGCAGAGGGCGGCGGCGCCGCCTAGAGGGTCCAGCCGGTCAGTCCTGGGCAGATCCCAGTGGTCAGTAAGGAGATAAACGTGATTGTAATGGGCAGCTCCATTGAGAGTGTGTGACGCAATGTGAATTTAAAGTAGGCCATGGCTTTACAACACTGTATTAAAGGACGAGTACTGTATCGATATCGGTTCATCCCTGTCAGAAACTCAGGGAGCCTGTTTGGCGAGGAGCAGGAGCCGGCGGAGGCCAGATGCAGCCGGAGAGGTGACAGCTGCTCCCCTCTCCAGACTGGAGGCCACCCGGGAGGAGGCGATAATGAGACGGCCGTCAGCCCCTCCGTCCACGCTGAGGACGGAGGAGGCGGACAGGACGGGAGGCGGCAGGGTCAGATCTGTCCAGGACAGGTGTCAGCGCCGGCGGCTGTGATTGAAAACGCCTCCAGCAAGGAGCCGGAGGAGCGCGGGGGACGGATCGGATCATCCACTGTCAAACGGGAGAGTCAGGCTTCCGAGCCCTGCGTACACGAGACATGAATCTTTCATATTCATGACGGTCCACACCTTGTTTCATCTGTTTGTAAAACTCTTGATTGAATTGAATTAAAGAAAGTAGCTGCATAGTTGTGCTTTAATACTACTGATCTTACTTTTTCATCAACATCTTTACATTTCGCTCCATATTGATGTCAGTGATTTCCACATTGATATGCTGGTAACCCTGTAGGTTTCATATATTCATGATAGAACGATCGCATTTATTTCTGTTTTACAATGACTTCACTAACATTCTGCACAAAGCGTGCAAATAGTCTCCTCTGTTTACATGCAAACAGGAGGATTCAAATGAGGCGGCTGAGTACATTCAGGGTGTTTGGACAGGATCGAGCTGCTGGGAATGATATTGTCTCAACGTTTCAACATAAAATGCATCATTCAGGTTGCATTAAACCTCTCCTGCAGCCCGTAGTTGGATAAAACAGGAAATAGGAAAACTTCCAGGACTGAAACCCAAATCCACGACTCCGTGCGTAAACGCCGGCCCCGCCCTGTGTTGTTCAGCACATTCAGATCAGCCACTAAAAATGCACGACACTCCAGTTAATTCCTGATGCATTAAACGCGTAAAGTGAAATGAGCCCCTCCAAGTGCGTTTGGCTGCGTCGCCGCTCAGATTACTGGCACCTCCAGATAGAATGGGACAAACCTGACAAGCCAATCAGCATTTATCAAGCGGAAATTGAGGAGCGGCCGTGCAACCAGTACAAATGTCTGCTTGGCGTGGTTTACAGTGCTCGGCTGCACAGACGGATAATTGAAGAATTGATAGTTAGGGATGGATTTTATGACCGTGAGCATTTAAAATAAATAGAATAATAAAGTCCCCTCGAAGGAAAGTGGGTTGATTTGTCTGCTGGTGATCAGACGCTGGTGTTGCAGAGGGGGGGGGGGGGGGGGGGGGGGGGGGGGGGGGGTGAGGAGGGGGCTCGGCTGGTGCACTGCATCTGCAGCCAGGCAGCGTTCATGCTCGGCTGGAGAAAGTGGATGACTTCACCGTTTTCCTCACGTTTTCTCCCCGAGATGCACCAAAACACACACACACACACACACACACACACACACACACACACACACACACACTGCAGCTCATCTCCCATGCAAGAGAAAAGTGACTTCACTTTTTCAAGCAGGTAGCATGACTTCATTTCTGTCTGTCTCATATATTCTCCACCCACGGCTCCATCCTCTCACATAAAAGACTGCAGAGACACGTTAGCGATCGCTCAGCCGAGCGTCTCGGAGTCACTGAGAGGAGCCGCGCTCAAATATTGAGCTAAACGCCCGAATGCTGGAGTGATCTACGCCTCCTGCTCCGCTGCTCCGGCGGGGAACCTGTGTGACGCTTCCGTTTTACAGCACCCAGAAGAAATTAAACCGACGCACGGCGGCTCTCTGGCAATTTCAGATTTATAAATAACAGACGTAAAAATGATGAAGAAATGCAGAAACGGTTTTGTTTAACAAAACATAAATGTTTATTTTCAGCATTTACAGTGTAGCAGACATGAATAGTGATGCACTCGTTCAAACCTTCTGTCTGTATTTCATTCTTCCTCCATGAAGCACTTCTTCTTATTTCTGAAACTCTTAACATAAGATAAATGCTTTTCTACTCTTCCCTGTCCCTCATTCACTGTATTCAGGATTTAAAAAAAAAAGAAAAATTCGAACAGGAATAAGCTGCTTCCTGTGAACTCAGATAACACAGAAGGTTTAATATTTGCCCCAAAACAGCTGAGAGAGAAATGATCAAATCTTACAGTTTTACTTTGACCTCCACTCACACATTAAACAAATCTGCAGGAATAAGTTGACTCGTGTGGAATTTCTGGGGGTTTTCTCTATGAAAGTACCTTGAAATAGTAATTAAATTGAATTGGATATGAAAAGAAAAACTCAAAACTCAAAATGGCTTTTATCAAGCCACAATGAGCAAGAGTGTAAATCTGCTGGATCTCATACCTTTTCATACCTTTAAAAAAAGGAAACTATAACCTCTCAGTAGTCAAGAGGACCTAGAAACTGTTCAAATCACATCAAAAACATTAAAATACACAGAATATTGTCGATGCACTGAACAGAGGCCGCAAATTCCAAAGAATTTCCAGAAATGTCTAATTTTTCTCCTCTGGTGACCCTGGGCTGCTGGATTTAATCTGTGCGGTTTGAAAAAGCTTTTCTTTGTGCGTCCCTGAGTCCCAGCGAGGCCAGAGGTCAGGGCTGCATGCAGAGCTGCACCCTGGGAGCTGGCGGCGTGCTGCTCAGAGAAGGTCGCTGAATCACGCTCCCCTCCTCTGATAGAGTTTCCACATTCCTCACGGTCGTTAGCTGCACCTGCACGCTCTCCGTTCTGTCAGTTTTAATGCAATTCAGTCTGATTGAGAGATCGCTTTTTCATAAAAACCGGATTGGATTGAGGAGTAGATGCACCAGTAATAATACTTTACAGTTATAATACATGATCCAGATTTACCTATCAGGGTTTGTTAGCTTACAAACAAACATCTTTTCAGACTTTAGAAACGACTTTGTGGTGGTTTGATTTAAACTTAAATGCATTTTTTCCCATTTAATGTACATAACAGACATTCTAAAAGTAATTCAACGCACCGTTTACATAGATGTTCCATGATGTAAATTCCGGTCCGGTGTTGTCGAAGTGAGGCTGTGGAGTCTAAAAGCTGTTCAGTGGGACTTACGCCTGCAGGTGTCGAGATAACACACACGAAAGACGTGGTGAATCATTGTCCTGCACTCCTGCTGCTGCTGAAACAGCCCGGTCCTCAGGAGGATTAAGACAATAGTGGACCGAGCGGAGAGAGGATGGGCTGCTGAGTTAATAACTCGGAGCTCAGATAAGCGGAGATCAGCCCCGCTGCCGGCCGAGCCCAGAGCCGCACCGCCGGCGCCTTCAACGCAAGATAAGGGAATTACAGCCGGACGAAGGGGACGGTCGGGGTGGGGCGCACCGGAGCTAACGTTCAACCTGTAATCGTCAAAGACGGACATGAGAGCAGGGAGCGGTGAGGAGGAGAGGACGAGCACGAGCAGGACACGCTGCCCTTTGTGTGTTCCAGCCCTCCCCAACCCCCCCTCCAGAAAACCCGGTGATTTCTCTGAGGATGTGACATTTCAGCCAGAAGCATCACGTTCAGGTGAAAATGATGAAAATGTTTTGAAAATGGATTCATAAAACACCATTCAGACACTGTGCTTTACAAAGAAATGAATGATTTACAAAAAATACAGTCAAGCAAACAATTAGTAATCTTAATGTTAAACTATTAAAAGTAAAAAAATGCTTTCAATCCTGTCACATTCTCTTTCACACACTTTAATCCCTTTCATTGGGTAAACTTTATGTTGCATTTTTTCAAAATAAATTTGGCTGGATGGGTGATTTAATGTCAGTTTGACATTTTTTTTAAAGAAACATCTGTCTAAGCCGTCCTCATATTGCTCATGGTATAATTACAGCCTTTACTTTTATTATAACTGGCTGATTGAAAACGATCCTGTTTGCCAATAACAGTTCAAAATGAAGTCGTATTGGAACAGTTCCTGGATGCAATCTGGCCGATCTCCGGGGATTAAAGGCCGGAGGACTCTGTTACTCACCACATTGAGTTACTGGCAATAATCTATCTTCTGAACGCCACAGGAACACGTCCAGAAAAACCCATGAAAGGTCAAAAACACCAACATTTACGCCGATGGAGCTCCACACGCATGTTTTTACACCGTGAGGACAAATAAAGGGGAGGAGATGTCGAACCTGTCCTGGACATTTCACTGCTTCCTTCGGCATGCAGCGTCACGAGCGCCGCCTTGCTTTTATCATCGATTGGAAGTTATGCAGATACATTTCCAGCAGAAAAAAATAAATTAAAAAAAATCCACACTTCTGCAGCGCCTGGTCTGAAATGACCCACTTCCCCCTCGGGGATCAATAAAGTTCATCTTATCTCGTCGTGTGAAATTTCTCATCTCCTAAGTATTGCTTGGCCGTGTCAGATACCTGGAGGCGCCTCTGCAGACGTTATCAGTCAGACCCGGCGCCCCTCCCCCTCCCCCACGACGAGGAAAACACTGATCAGAGTCTGCATTGCATTATGGGACCTCTGCACCTGCCTGAAGAGGGGGTGGAGGAACTCACAGCTGGCAGAGCCTCCCCCCCACCGGCAGATAAAGCAATATATCGAATGAGTAATGACAGTGGGTGGTGGTGTAGAGCAGAGGTGTCAAACATAAGGCCCGTGGACCTCACGGAGAAACAACCAGTGTTTTTTCTACTTCTCTGTTGGAAAACACACACAAAAACACACACACGTGTGTATTCCGTGCCTTCGTTACGAAGCCGAGGAGTCAGAAATGCTTCACATGGGAAAATATTACTGAAACAGGAAGTCGAGCTAATTAAGAGGCGGCTTCTGACCCACATCACCGAGGACGAGCGGTACCGCCGGTAATCAGGCAAACGCCCAGCGACACGCAGGGAAGATTACAGCTGCTGTTATTTCAACGATTTGAATTCATTTAATGATCCGGAGGACATTGAGCCGTCTGCGTCTTCTCATGTCGATCCAGTCTGAAATACTCACATTAGGCTCAATTAAACTCATTAAGACGGAAATTCAATGAAGATTTAGTGGAAAATCTGACAGAGAATTTCTTAATTTGTCATGTTTTTGGTGCAACTTCAAACTCATTTCATCCGATATTTCAAAGCAAACAAATTGCAATCCTTCACTACCCACAGGCTCCAATCAACTGATATCAATACCTTCAAAGTAACACAGTACTTTCACATGAGACATGTGAAAATCATATATTACCGATATGGCACATTTATCTTAATGTTTCAATTCACAAAATTTAAAATGTGAGGTAATCGCTTCTGTTTTCAGCATCTAGGGTAGAAAATCAGGCTGTATGTTTTATATCTGCTCATATGATTTCATATCTGCTAAACAAATTGTGGGACTTTCCTCAGCTCAGTCTTACTCTGAAGTGTCTGGGATCCAGCTCTGACTTCCAGCGTTAAACTAATTAAAAGTTTGATAAAGTTTGAGGTGATTCCAGCTGTCATCTCTTCAGTTACGGCTACCTGCAGGGCAAAACACCCGCCGCGAAGAAGGGAAATTAATAAGCCGTACAAGACGGCTCGACATGGATTTTACAGCGATACCAGAGCGGGAGGACTGATTCATTCATCGGGACCAATACAAGTCTCGGCCTGAGCCCTCCACCCTCCCCAGGGGGAGGAACCGTTGAAACGTTCTGTAAACAGAGCCTCATTCTTAGAAACTATGCTTTAAAAGTGGATTTTTCCTATGATATGCCCGATTTATCGATTGCTAAGACAAACCTCCGTCTTCACACGCCTTCAGTCAGCTCAGGTCAACCAGCTGAATCCTCGCATCTCCATGTAGAAAGGTTCAAGACAACCAGCAGGTATGAAACACAGAACCTTCTCACTGTGTGGCAGCAGTACCAACCACTTCACCACACTCCTATTAACCCATTTTTTTGAATAATCTGGTTGTTATGGCAGTCCATTTCATAAAAACAGAGTTCAACAAGTCAATAAAACTTTGCTAAAAAAAAAACTTTTTTAAAACAAATACTTATTTTTATCCTTTTTCAGTAAAAAGCTTCGTAGGAGTGATAGATAAAGCATTAATATGACAATAAAACCCACAAACATCAGGGTAGTTGAAACAGGGCATTGTTTAAATGGAAATGCTGAACTCTAACAGTCGCCATTCCCCCACTCTGATAGCTCATTGTCCAACCCCTCCACCGGCCCGGGGCGGGCTGCTAAGTGCTCCACGCCCGTCCAGCTCCTCGTCTCTGTCAACATTTGTATTCTGAACGCTCTGCTCGCTTCTCGTTCCATTGTCCGGCGGCTCCATGCATATTGCATGAAGCCGCCGTCGACCCTTGGCGGCGAGTTGACTCAACCTGACGGCAACAAAAGGACTATCAGAAGCATCCGGGGGCCGGCGGCGGTGACCACCCGACCAGAGAGAATACAATGCCCGACGCCGGGCCGCTGACAGGGGAAGGAGCAGCTTATTGATCCCAACGCGGGGCGGCGACGTCTCTATTTGAAATCACAGAGAAGTGGAGAAAAGAAACGGTTGACAAGCAACAACTGTCGAAGGAGAAGACGCTCAGTACCAGACACTGGAATGCTGTTCAGTGTCAGCTGATGAAAACAGTAATGCTGATGCAGCTTTCATTGATTCAGTGAGTTTCTAAACTTCAGATCAGCTTTAAACGTGCAGGACTGCTGGATTTTTTCTTTTCTGATCATGAGGGTTACCATTTCCCTAGACTCCTGTTTACCGGAGGACTGTCTTATCATGAGGAGCTCATGAGAGACGACCCACTGAAAGCAGCATTAGCATCAATGAAATGTTAACGGAAGATTTCTTCTGTTGTATATCAAACATTTTTAAGTCTTGTGTCATTATTTCTATCATATTTATTGTATATAAGGTGCGTTAAAGGCAGAAGTAATTAATCAGAGACATCAGATCTGTGGAGAATGTGTTTGTCTGAATTTAAAAGCGATTGATGGTTGACAAACAAAGCAAGCGTTTATTTTTTCTTCTTTCCCAACAGCCTATCACTGAAATGCAACCTGCTGTGGAGAACTCCCAGAGCTCAGTCTGCAGATATTTCGCCTTGGCGGAGGATGCATGCAACAAATCTGCAGAACACAAGCTGTGATTCCCACAAATGCGCTGAATTCTACAGTGTGTTCTCCTTCCACGTCGCCATGAGTGTGTGAACGGAGTGTATTCATGAAACCGTCCCGCAGCAGTGTTGTGACTAATAAAGTGGATTCTATAATAGGTAATGAGTGGGTGTTTTGCATTGTTTAGTGCCTTGCTTCGGGCTGTGGCTCAAGTCATCCAAAGGAAGGGAAAACAACACGCAGCAATGAAGACACCAGCAGCTGAGACCAGAGACACAAACAGCGGGTGAGATGAAATACTTGTTCAAGTTTTCTTTAATGATCCTGAAATTTGTAATAGTTTGAAACTGAACTCATCCATCTCGTGATTATTCATGTTTGTATGACGCAATTTGTTTGATGACCATCTAGAAAAAGCAAACATAATGAACAAATGGAAAAATCAGATGTTAGTGGGTACAGGAAAATAAAAATTCTGCATTTACGACGAAGGTGTGAAGGACTTTAAACTGATCTGGGATGATCCAGAATGTGTGAAACAAACGCAGAGAGAAGTAGAAACTACACAGAAAACTGTGGTGAGATGTTCATAAAGATGCATCAAGATTCTTCAGATATATACCAACAACTCCAACAGAGACCAAGTTAAGACGTAATAAAAGAAGTGTTTGCTACGGCCGAGGTGCGCATGTGGAGCAGCAGGGTTTCAGAAACATTCCTCTGTCTATATGGAGTTCGAGCATTTTTCCAAAAAACTTGTGTTTTCAGTGGCTCTGAGCACCGTTGTCATGTAAACAGACCTCCAAAATATGGACGTACAAAGAGAAACAATGACCACTCACCCAGTGGATCTTCTTTTGTTCCTTATTAAATGAAAGAAGGCGTTTGGTATTTGCCTATAAAATGTCCTGTTTTCCCAAAGCTTGCTTTAACTGAACCAACACAATGGCATAAAAGGAAGGCCCAACATCGTACATTTCACTAAATAAAAGACTCAATCCAGAACAGATCATGCCATGAAGTCAGCGAAGGAGAAAAAAAATACTGAAGAGTTCCTTGGTGAAATGTGGAAATCCAGTTCTGAGGCAAAAGAAACAGAAAAAAACCATGGAGGTCATTGAATTTACAAATGTTTTTTTTTTTTCCATCATCCATTTGTCAAGTCCATCTGTCTACATCCATAAAGCATTTAAGTCGACTTTTCTTCACGAGAAAAAAAAAAACAAAAACAAAAAACGACAAAGGCCTGCCCTCTTCTCTGCTAAGTCCTCCAGTCGCTGACGTGCTGACAGTCGTTTCGCCTCTGGAGGATTTCCAAGCACTCCGCTTCGAAAATGAGACCAGAGAGCAATTATTTGGTTCAGTGGGAGAAAGAAAAAAACACAACACCCACACACACAACAAAGGAAATGAAGAGAAAAACCCTGAAAGTCAAAGCTGTGGTCAGTCACAGAGCTGACTCCAGCCAGACGATGAAGTCAGCCGTTCCGGGATGTCAGAGGGAGAAACGGCGGGTCAGGAGACGAGGAGCCGTCACGACTCTTCCCGACAGCAGGAAGTGAAGGACAGGCGGCGACGGACTGCTGGCGTTACTGGTCAGGAGACTAAACCTGTCCAGTCTGGACTCTACCCGCTGGAGGAGGCGTTACTGCTCACTGCAGTGACGACTAAGTCTCCATTCTGCTCACAAACACCGTAAAAAAGAATTACCTGTTTAGTTTCTGCTCCTATTGCCTGCATATAGTTCTCCGCTGGGTAAAAGATATGACTGCTGGCTTTTAATTAAACATGTCATAATGTGGTTGAATGAATAAACGATTATGTTGATGCTTTGGGATTCACCCTTGTAAATAAGTGGTCACATAAACGGTGCTTTAGATATATAAACTCTCAGTTCAAGCTTTAATTGATGGTTCCACAGGAATGGCCAGAAGAGTTTCAGGGGTTTATTTACAAAGCTGAACCAAAGAAATGAGGCCAATCCACGAGTTTCCCAGAAAGCTGGCCTAATTCAGCTCCAATTATTCAGCACGTTCACCTGTCAGAGTCCCACCAACTCCCCCCGATCCATTCCCACGCCCGCCTCGCTCTCCGCAGCTAACAGCGGGACGCAGGAAGCCAGAAAACAGGCGCTTGATGAACGAGCCGGCGGCGCGGCGAGAGCCGACGCTTCCCCCGTACAGGATGTGGAGAGCGGCGCAAACAAACAAGCAGCGACAGACGTGATGAATGGATCTCCACCGGCCCGATCCGTCGGCGGCTCCTGAAGGAAGAACGTGAATTTTAAATCTGCGGCGTCGCTGCCTCAGCCCTACTTTACACTGTCTTCCAGCTCAGACGCTGTCGGACCTTATCCTCAGGAGGTGTAGATGGGAAATCTAATTTAGCTTCCTTGTTGCTCCGAGAGTGGCTGGAAAAGAAAGACTGAGTATAGCTGTGGAGTTTGAGCCGCCTTTGAGGATGAATGGAGGGTTATAGAATATATGTGAGGAGGAGACTGTGTTACACTAAAACCAAATCCATGAGACGGAGATGAATCGCTGCAATAAAAAAAAATCCAACAGAACGGGGTGTGTGTCTCATCCTGCGTCCAGTAGGATGAAGGAAACCTTGTCGATCCTCCTGCTGCAATCAGCAGCTCGTCCGATCCGCAGCCGTGTTTCCGGGAAGCCGAGCCGGTGGCTCAGCAGCTCCTGACGGCCGCTGGCAGCTGAAGCACTTCGCTGTGAGCCACTCCAGGTGCCTTGTAGCTTTTTCCCTTTAATCGAGTCCAAACCTGCTTTCCTAACATCTCTGTGTGAGTAATTTATCAGATGTGGCTCTGAGCCAAGGCATAATGAACACACACATCCAAAGACATCCTTTTCCTATTTAGTCGATGAAGACAAAGGATTTGCAGCAGAGGTTTAAATAAAGACGGTTCGTCCCGTTGAGCTGCTGGATCAGACATTGTTATGCAGCGTGGAACTAAAAGCATTTGTTTTGTTGAATTGCTAAAGAACTGAGTATCAGACAGTGAGACAGATCCTGTATTTATAAGACAGTAATCCATCTTTAATAAAAGAAAGACGGACTTCAGACAGCCTCCTCCACCTCCAGCACAGGTAGGCCACGGCCGGGCGGACCGCCACAGAATAATCACCTGCAGTGAAAGGAGGGGGGGGGGAGCACTGTTGCCATGGAAACACCATTTAGGAATCCCAAGATCCCAAGCGTGCGCTGCCTTCAGCCTAATTTGCCCAAATTTATACTTCATAGCTGCCCGTCCTCAGGCTGGAGTAGTGGAAATCATTAGCACGTGCTAATAAACACTCAGGGCGGCGGGCGCTGCCGTCAGGATCCGTGGAGTTATCACACCGGAGTGGGGAGATCTCTCAGCCATGCAGTGATCTTAGCTGGGACCAACAATGATTACAGAATTCACAATTTACCGATCGACAGCTAACCTCTCACTTATTATCAGTCCGAATCTCATCAGACGAGTCAGAAAGGATGAGAATTTACATGACTATCTGGAGAAAAGTTCAACTATACTTAAAAAAAAATCAATAAGATATCATGAAATTCTCATAGACTTTAAGGTAATGAGAAGTTTCAATTCTGATCATCAGGAAAACTATAAAGATGGTCTGTCAGAACAGGAGATACGGTTCTAAACTAATCATACTTTATTAATCCACCGCCTGGTGGGAAGCCAATTCCAAACGATAGAAAACCACTCTACATCCTCTCGTATTTGCAGACCAGATTTTGTTTTTATGAAGATAAAAACACACTCAGATGCTTCCTCGCATATAGTTTCTTAATATACGATTAATTAAAATCCTCTCCACCGCTATGATTCCGAAACAAACTTCAAAAGTTCCTTTTTTCTTTGAATAACTGCTAGAATTTCCCCTGACTCTGAGCTCGAATGCCGGATTTTCCCAAAATCACTCTGCTGAGGACTCAAAGCCGAGTTCGATTCTAACAGGTGAGCAAATGCTGCAAATGGACTTGGGCTGAACATATGCATGAAGACATTTATGTGACTGAGGCTCCGGCGGCAGATTGTGTCGACCTGAAGGGAAAAGGCTCTGAATCCAATCATCTGTGTCAGTGAGTGTGTGAACCTGACTGGTGGGAAAAAAAAGTGAATTCCATTCACCATTTACTTTTGAAATGGTTGAGGACTTTGCAAGAAATTACAGGCTAGAATGTAGTTGTAGAACATGCTGGAAAAGCAACAGTTGCATTCAGATATCTGCATCAGTTTGTCTCGGATGTCAAGAATACGATCCAATCTGCATTTGAATAATCAAACCTGAGCTCTTTAATTTTACTCTAACTCATGGGTGTCAAACATACGGCCCGTGGGCCAAAACCAGCCAGCAAGAGGCCCCAAAACGGCCAAACCAACAAGCACATTTTATAAATTTCAAAGATGCTGTTCTCATTGCCTTTTCACTTCCACTGCTTTGTGTACTTGATGCTTTCCTGTGTATTCTTCCTGTCTTCCTGTCTTTTTTCTACCTATGTTTTTCTCTAATGTTCAATATGCTTATGGCTCCCTTGAAAATTTGTTGTTATGATTGTTTCTTGCCCTATCTTTTAATTTGAAGAGTTTCCTTTTCAACTCAAGTCTTATAGCTGTGTCTTAATATCTTGGCTGTATTTCGTCACATTCTGTAGGTTGGTCAGTTACTTTGATCCATTCTTTGGTCTCACTGTCATAAAGTTTGAAAGGGAAACACATTGTCCTTGGATAAGAAAAAGTATTTACTCCAGCTGTATGTGTGTAATAGCAGCATTTCAGAGAAGTTGAATTTTCAACTGCATGCTGATGGAATTTTTTTTAAAAGTGCCCCAAAACAATTGTGATGACCATCGATCACCAAGACATGGCACAGGAACGTATGAACTCAGTCATTGTCTGCAAATTGGAAATCTCTTCATGAACTTCTTCCTTCCTTCCCTGATCAATCAGTCAAATACTCCAGAGTCATTTAAAGTTTCCATTCTCTTCAGCTGCTGACTTACAAAAGGTTTTTAACTGAGCGAAATTATTTTCAGATATAAGTAAAAATGTGACAGATTCATTTGGACTTTCTCCCCTGCTGAACAGCAGACGCAACATGTGCCGCTCCAGTCAGGAAGCTGCCAAACGGTTTCCTCCTTTGTCATTTGCCACGACTTACACTCTCTGAAGCAGCAGTCACAACAAAGCCGCGGCGCACAAACAGAACAGCGTCGCGCCGCTGAGCCAATTTGTTCCGGGAGGAAACCTTGTAACGCTGCCTTTGTTGTCTGAAACTGTTACATAAAGCCCGGGCGCACGCAGACGCCGATCACATGCTGGTGTCGTTACTGCAGCGGCCGTCATCAATCCAATAAACTGGTCAACCCCGCGGTGAACTCGGTGCCTTCCGCTCGAGGTCGCTTCAGGATCTGGCCTCCAGACAACGTTACACAAGCTGTAAACAACTATGTTTCTCTGTGATTATCAGAAAAGTCGTGGCGACACGTAAAAGTGGATCACAGAGAAAGAAAAACTAGCACAGAGGCAGAGTTAATGTCTGAGTGGAATTGCTGAGAGCACCAGCGAGACGAGCATGGGGTTAAACAATAAGCTAATTAGGCTACTGGATAAACAACGCGGCTGTATGTTTATTCAGAGAGATTGCAAGAGGCAAGTGTATTTATAGGCACGGTGCTGATGCTGTGCTGAATCAGTGTTGAGTCTGGTTGCTGTGATGCTAAAACAAGTGCAGCAGCTGGAAAATAGCGCTGGCGTGAGTGTCAAAACAGGCAGAGGAGCGCGTTTCAGGAACACAAACAGGCTTGGAAATGAAGATGCCGCCACCAGCACAAACTCCTGTTGCAGAGAGCGCCGCGTGACGACCCCCGTGTCTGCAGGGGAGGAAAATTACCCCCGATAACCAAACGAAAAAAAAAAGAAAAAAAAAAAAAGGCCTCAGCTCATCAGGAGAGGAGAGAAATGTGTGCGCAAAGGGTGGAGCAAATTCGTTTACATCCAAACTCATGCAATATGGAGGAGCTAATCATCAGCGAGGCAGTTTCAAAGTGGGAGCTTTTCACGGCAGCGGGAGAGGAGAGCATTAGCTGTTCATTAGCTAGCAGGCAGGGAGCCACGCGCTCATTGATTGGGTGTGTGTGCAGCGACAGGACTGCTGCCTGCGGCCTGTGGACATTACAGAGCTGCTGCCTTTCACAGTGAACCGCTAATGCAGCACGTTCAGCTGATTTATCTCTGGGGAGGAGCAGATCTTACTCAGAGAGCAATTAGACAATGATGCAGGTAGCGTCAGCTTTATGATCATTTCCCATATCACAGCATGCATGAACGCAATGCTGAGCTCATTTGACTGTTTGCACACACTGGCAGCGCATGTAATCCCAAAGAGAGAGACATAATCTTCATTCTGTTGCAATCAGAAAAAAATTTGTAGTGTTTACTTGTGCTTTGAATGACAATTTTCCTTTGACTATCCAAAAACATCCAATTGTAGTAATCTGGTGAGTCTACACTGATAATAGATATAAAGATGAGAGAGTAGCTTTTTACAACAGGGACAAGTCAACACAATTCATGTTGATACAATATTTGATTTTAAAACAAGGTTCTACTTTGAATCTGAAGCAGAAGCTGCAACAATCTGAAACTCAACACATGATCTAGCTCCAACAGTATACAACTGTAATTCAACTAATGCAGATTACTTCTGGAGTAAGAGAAGGGACTTTTAGAAAACTCATTAACAGCAGTGGTGTAGTCCAGGGTATATGCAGCTAAACTGCTTATATCCATTTATTTTTCAGTTAACACTGCATACATGCTGATGCACCACTCAGCAGCCTTTATTTTTTCCACTGGATGATGAAGCAATAACTTACCCTACTCTACCTTGGATTGTATGCTGGCTGCGTTCACCAATTTGATTGGTTAATATCCATGTTTACTGTGCAGCATGAGGACTGATTAGCCAATCAGAGGCAGAGTAGGGCGGGTCATGTGGGTACATTATACCAAACTTATGTGACAATGATCAAATACGATGGATGGAAATCACTAAATAGTCATCTTAAATGCCACTGTTTCTATAAAAAGACATTTCTGAGCTGCTTTAAAAGAAGATAAAAGTCGAGAATAAATCCATTTCTCCAGGGACGGCTACACAACTGTTTAATGGGATTTAAAGCGTAACTCTAAAGGTTTATTCCACTCACTGAACCGGACTGATGTGCTGCAAAGCTAAAGTTTCTGTTTACCAGTCAGCCCACATCCCTGCTCTCACATGTGGTCATAAAGTGGAATGAGTTAAGTGAGCATTAAGAGAATGAAAGAGATTAGGGATATGTGTGGCTGAAATTAGGTTGTTTTGCGAAGTGGTGGGACCCACTTAGGCTTAGCGGACCAGTTGAGTTGCTTTGGGCATGGGATTAGGATTCCCCTTGATCACCTTTTAATGGAGGTATTTCAGGCACCAAACCCCAAACCCACAAACTGCAGGGGAGATTATATCTCGCAAGTGGATTGTGAACATCATGGCGTCCCAAAGAAGGATCTAAAGTGAGCAGCTGAGCACAGGAAGATTTAGACGACTCAGGAGGATCCTCCGGAGATTCCGTACTTACAAAGACTCCCAAGCAAACATTAACTTTAGATTTTAATTCCCTCTGTGCTTTCCAACTTTAACCAGTGTTCCGAATCAAATTACGTGCGACATTGAAAATCCGATGAACATAACTCAAGGGCACTCGAGCTGAGAAGCTGTCTCCAGCTCCAGGCCGTTGTCCTGCTCGAGTATATGTGTGATAATCCTAATCTCCCAGCACTTGAAGCAGCCATGTTCCTGTCTGATAAGAGGAGGACCTGACACCCCGCAGCCACTAACCCTCACCCCAGACCTCATAATCGCTCCATCCTCATGCGCCCGCCCCCTGCCCTCCACCCATGAGCCTCCTCGGCAGTCAGAGTCAGATCTCCCCTGCAGAGCCGTGTCGACCCACCTGCAGAGCCGCTGCTGAGAGGGGATGCTGGGTAAGCTTCAAAAGGTAAAAGCACATTATGTGGTGACGGATTTCTCATTGATCAATGAACTGGTGATCTCTTTCAGGTCCTTGTGTCAGCCCTCCTCCTCTACTCTTTTACCCCTGCTAGCCAAAAGATCCTTGAAGGAAAACGCAAGTGCCAACAGCTCTCCTTATCTGACACAAACCCCAACCTTTAGCATAGTCCTGGGTCCATGAGGTCTGTGCTGCCACAGACATTCCCTCCCTGACACTCGCTGTCCCTTTAACAGTGCATTTGCACCACTGCTGGCCCCACGTCTCAGGGGACTCTGATGTTTGTTATCCAGGCAGCACCCCCACTCTGTCTGTTGCTCTCGCTTTGCTGACCTGACCTTCCACTGTCCATGCGTTGAAATGTGTGTGTGTGTGTGTGTGTGAGAAGGGCGTTGGCGGGGGATTATACAGCCCTACAGGCAGCTGTAAAAAATGACTTATGGCACTGAGCTGTGCTGTTCTAAATGCAACAGTAGCTTCCCCCGATAGCGCACAGCTGAAGAAGGGTTGGTTTTAGGAGGGAGGGTGGGAATTGATCTGCTGAAAACTGGAGGGGGAAGAAAACCAAAGGAGCGATAGCCGCTTTCTTTTCATGTACTTGCGGGGAGATTAGGGCTTAAGCTCTGACTAGCCGGACGGAAAAAAAGAAAAAGTAAAATCTCGCTGGGCAAAAGACGAGGATTGAGGAGTCAAACAAGAGAGCAGCGTGAAGCCTTTTTCTCCCGCACTTGTATTCCCCTGCGTCAAAACATGACAATCCAATTAGCACTCCATTTCAGGCCATTTGCAGCTGTTCGCTCAGTGTCAAACCTGAGAGAGGAAGGAGGCGGGGGGAAGGACACAGCCTTGACATTTCCGTCTCAGCCGCATAAGCTCGGGCTTGACAGTTTAAATGCATGTTAAGGATAAATCACCATTATAGCACCTATCAGAGTGTGTCATTTGGTGAGTGCAGTTAAAGAAAAAAAGAGAGGTCTGAAAGGGTCCAACAAATACTGAGAAATATACCATCAAAACATTGCAAATAACTGTCAACACAAACGTGAAGCAATGAGAGCTTCGGACTGTTCGACGATCCCAGTCTGGCATGGTTACAAGTGTAGCTTCCCAGGAACCATCAGGAGTGGTTGGTCTTTGAACGATCAACAACTACAGAATACAGAAAACATAATGAATATGTCTTGGCCTCCAAAAGTCTTGGTCTTGGTGTGCACTGGTCTTGGTCTTGGCTACAACACTTAAGATTGGATTTCAGATTTCCATGCATCATGGAAATTCAATTTTCCAAAAATATCTCCAACTTCAAGAGAAACGGAGAGAAGAAGACTTTTTTTTTTTTTTAATTATCCTTCCATATGAAAAACCAGCTGAAAGTTTCCATCCGAGTCCTCTTTGTCACTGACCTCAGAGGATCTTTATATTTCTGTTGCGTGATCAGCGCCACTATCACTGCATTTTCCCGTCAGCTTTCTCTGTGAGCTAAGATTTTAACTTTTGCTCCTCAGAAGTGAAGTCAGAATATGTTGATGGCTGGTCAACAGAACCGTAATAAACCATGCCTTTGAGACAAACTAAGGGTAATATCAGACATGTAATTTTTAGGTCATCGTAGTTGAGGTTTGAGTCTAAGTACGGTCCAGTACGGTGGATTTGAACACAATACTCACACTACTGTGCTGAAGAAAAGCTGAAGAGGTGATCTCATAGCAGCTGTGGTCTCACTCTACTGCAATGCAAGCATAATGTGAAAGCAGTCATGAGAGGCTGTGCACCAAGGGCTTCATGTAAGAGTACTGTAGACTGATGAGCAATGCAATGAGGCTCGTGTCGTGACTATGTCGTATTTGATCAAACGTGGTGAAGGAAGAAACCAACAACTGTGGCCAAGCCACGAACCAAAGCCATATTCAATGCCTCATCGACATTTTGTCTGATAACTTCACAGGCACGCAACCATGTGCCCATGAATGTGAAGCATTACATAACATGATGTCCTCTTGACAGTCTATGTAATCAGCATGAGCACTTCAAACCAAGACAGCGGTGGAACGCAAAATGGTTAGCTTCAAATTTACTAAATGGAGAGCACATGTTATCCAACGTCAACAGTGTCCAACTTGAATGGATATGAATCAAGAAGTGCAGAATCATTTCTAGATACTGGTCTGTTTTTTTATACGTCTGACCCAAAGATGGAGATACCAAGCTGGAGTCATTCAAAACGCCACAGTGAGTTTACGCCAAAGCCTCATGCATAAAATGCAAATGTAATCTCCAAAAAGTCTGTGCTTATCCGCAAACACTTTGTCTCGCCCTGGGCTCCCGCATAATCTGTTTAAACCAACATGCACATTCAGAGAAATGAGCCAAACTTAGAAAGTCTATTTGACAGCATTTATCCCCTTTTTCCACCGCTCATACTTATTTTCACACTTTTAAAATCATCCGTGCGCAGATGCAGGGCTGTGACGACTGCGAGAGCTACTGTAATCAACTATTTTCCAGAGCGTCCCGCAGCCATGACACCAATCTGTGATTGCTTCGCTGTGGTATTGATGTTTTTTTGGCAAGATTCCAGCTCTGCTCGCTGTGAACTGAATGAGACTCGCACCAAAAACACTGTGAAAGCCGGACCTGGACGGACCAACAAATGATTGTGAAGCTTCTCAGAGTGTATTTTATGGAAAACTAAAGTAGGTAATTTCACAAACGTTTGGTTTTCTTATCCATAAAGAAGCTTTGTTTTTTTGTAAAAGGCCACAATCGGGAGCACACGATCATCCTGCCAGACTCAAACTGTGTGTCAGTAGAACAGCGAGTTCTCCCACTGCTTACAGCAGATTGAAACAAGGCCACTGTAACTCTCTACATTGCTTCAGTGCAAATCATTTCAGGACCTCGGTCTTACCTGTGCTGAGCGTCTGGACAAGAATCCAATCTGGGCCCGAGTCAGCCGGATTCAGGTTCACCGTGAGGCTGACTGCGCGGGACAGGAGAGGCACTGGGGCTGGATCAAATCAGCAGCACAGGGCGCTCATTCATGACTCAGACATCAGAAAGGTGTACAGCAGACTTCCCAGGGTGCATTGCTTCGAACTGGCTCTGACCCTCCAGCCTTACTCAGGAAGCCTCTGGATCTTACATCCACTCATGCAAGTCACTCAGCATGAAATCATACATAACGGACATGGTTTAATATGAATTCCAAAGGTAAGACAGCACCCATAATGCTTTGCTCCGCTGGTTATAAAATCATACAGGAAAACTGGAATTACCGTCCTGCGGTCGCCTGCCTCTGCCAACCAAGAGTTACAGCTGACATTAAAGTCTGTCCAGAGTCGTATTCTGTGTACTGCAGGCTGGTGGGGAATGTAATGAAAGGTATTAAAGATGTAAAAAGATTTGTCAGACATGAGGTCACCGGCCACAAGAGCCTAAATCAAGAAAAGCAAACATAATGCCAATTTTTGAATAATTCCAACAAGGTATCCCTACAAATTCCCAAATCTTATCAGTAAATGTTCAAGTGGACGTCAAGAAATGTGCCAGCTTGAAAGAAATTCAGACAAAGTGTTTGTGGGACATTGTTTAAGCAAGACTAAGATTACAGGCATACAGCGGAATAGCCAAAACAGAACCATGATGCCTCAAGGCAACATCTGTCACCAGGTGGAGGCATAACAATTCAAGTACAGCTAAACAAAAGAAACAAGCAGAAACCGTCTGCCAGTAAAAAATATGTTGCTCCCGGCCAGAAAGCAAAATGTTTCCTTCCAAAATCCACAGAAGCACATCGAACAGAGGACAAAATGTATCCTCCATCTGCATTCTCACAGAGCGTCCCAGTGTCGGAGGTCACGCTGTGATTTATATGAGCCTCACTGGTGTCCATAAATACATGTGCACACAGGGATGAGTCTGATCAATGCTAATTCCACCCACGCTCTCAGCGGGGGGCCGTCTGATGGTTCGCAGTGGGAGAGGGGGCAGGGAGCCCTTTACTCTCCCACTTCACAGATGCGATTGACGACCTCTGACCTCCCAGTGGCAACACCATGGCCATACCTGAGGCGAACATGCGACCGTGTGATAGGAAGCGTGTGTTCAGAGGTCCGGGGGGGGGGGCTGCCTGTGGCGTCCCGGCAGGAGGCGTCTCGTGTTTCCGGCGTGACGGAGGGCAGCCGGGCGGCCAGGCCATTACAGCGACTGTCCTTCAAGTGGAAGCGCCGCTTCAGCCCCCTCCCTCACCTGACTGCTCTGTACTTAAACTCAGTCTCTCCATGGAAGCCAGCAGGAGAAAATTCTCATGTGTGCGTGTGCAGTAATCAATGAGCTCCACGCCCCCCCACCCCACCCCCTCCCAAAACCAGCCCAGCAATTTTCAGCCGTACCCATTTGCATTTGAGTTATTCAGCTTAATGACCCTCTTGAAAATAAACACTGATACATTAGCATAGTGTTGTGATCCAATGCAGGAGACGCTTTCTAATTCAGTTTGCCAACATTTCCGCTGAATTAATTGAAATTGGGGGCCTGTTTGATCCGGTATCACACAAGAGTCGAACCCGGCTGGTGGAAGACTGAACAACCAGACTGTTTGAGGGCGGATTCCTGGTGTTGCACTCCGTGACACTGAGAGGGTTTGAGCCACCGTCTGAGCACGTTACATCAACAGCCATGAAGGCTGCATCATCAACTAATTCTACCCGCCTGCCTCGCGGCGTGACACTTCCCCCCGCTGTTTTTCAAATCTTATTACCGATACCTAAGTGCCAGGCCGTCTGAACTGTGGGTGTGATGCAGAAAGAGATGACAGGTCTTCTTCCCAATTTAGCCTCCGTCTGCAGCGCCCCGTCTCTCAATTCTAACCCCGATCGAGGGGGCCAGCCAATCCAGCGCGAGAGACAAATCCCTGCCTTTCCGTTCCCGAGCCCCGATTCGTTAACCGCCACCGCCGGCGTTTGTCTCGTGCGACGCGGTCTGGCAGTAATGCGGCTATCCATCAGCGGCGGCGTGGCACGGCGTAAATCATCGGCAACGCTTGATGAGCCCCAGACGTCACGCCCACCGAGCACGGGAGGAAAGAGTCAGACACGAGGGAGGAGAAAGAGACAGAAGAGCCAGGCTGAGAGAGAGTTGGCGGCAGAAACAAATAGATGATGATGGAGATTGGCAGTAACCATGGCGATTTCTTTCCCAATACAAACTCTGCCTCTCCGTCATCCTGCCCAGAGAACAGTGTTAACATGAGACGGGGACAATGTCTGAGATCTGTCACAAATGATGGAAAGCACCAGAGTGTGATCGCAGGCAGATACCTCCGCGAGTATTGAATGGAATCCCGACTCCAGTTCTTCACGTGGCCTTTCGGGTCTGACCTTTTTCATAAGCGTCGTCATACAGCGCCGACGAGTGTCCAAAACCTCATTCCGAGCTCTGACATTTATTACTGCAACCTACGGCTTTGATGATTGGCTCCACAGTCTGCATAATAAAGGGCAAAATCCCACTGAAGACGCTTTTAGAAACCCCCGCCACAAAAACACTGAATCCTACCACGACGGTTGAAGAGGTCTCGGCTTGCATACATCAATCTCCAGAGAGGGATCAGAGAACGCTCTCCCAGCCAATTTAATAATCTGTTGCCTCCCTCTATGTTTTCCAAGCCTCACAGAACGAGGGACACAACTATTTGCTTTCCGAAGCGGGGGGATGTCAGAGACGTTGAAAGTGGTCTGTCACTCTCTCTCGTCCCGATCTTCAATTTACTCTCCATGCTCCAGTGGCTCGTTTTAATGGCTTCGTTAGAAATGAAGGGTTTCTTCTGTCTCCAGAGAAAGAGGGGAGTCTTTTCTTGAGGTTGCTTTGAAAAAACAAAAAAAAACAACACAAAACACTGGCTTCGATTGTGTCGCTTCTACATTCAAGGAACACGGCGATTAGCTGATGAACATCTAATATTAGCAGTGTCACGGGCGACATCTGAGACAGAGTCTGGCCTAATTCTCCAGTCAGTTCTCCTCCAGCTGAGTGGATAAATGTGTGTCACTTCCAGGACGGCCGTCCGGCGGGGGTAGACGCTCTGGGAAATCCAGATCCTCTCCACGTCCTCCTCATCGGCTCATGTCCGCCCGTCCGTCAGCTGGAGTCGAGCTCGTTCAATGATGAATGAGCTCCGGCTTCAGGAGCAAGGCGTCCTTGTTCAAAGTTGTTGAACATCGCTGGGCCGCCACTCTCGCACCTGTACGAGACGCACCTGCTCGTGCACTCTCACGTGCACTGACACTTCCGTAATTACTGCACATGTACTGATAAGCTGTCAGTCAGTGCAGATCCCCCCCCCCCCCCGCCCCCCCCCCCCCCCCCCGCCTGCGCCCCCTCCAACGTCTGCATTTAGAAACCGAACAGCAGTTTGGTATTATTGGAAAGCAGTGGGCAGCCTTCAGGGGTCGTTTCAGTGTGTGTGTGTGTGTGTGTGTGTGTGTGTGTGTGTGTGTGTTGTGCACCAAGTGGAACACATTTGAGGTTCTCATAAGGAAAAAAAATTTCAGTTAAGGAACTTTTTGTGAAAATGCTACTTTTTTGGAAAATGTTTCCCAAGGTGGAACTTTTCAAAAACAGTCTGACTTGTACAGATGAGGAAACACAACTTTTCTGAAATGCCGCCACTGTGGATGTACTTTACTGAAGTGTTGCGTTTTGACTTGAAACCTTCAGAGGAAATAGATTGATAAAAAAAAATACATCCTATCGTATGAAATACTGATATGTATTTAATTAAACTTAATCACAAAACCAATAATAACTTAGATTATTACTACAGCCTGAGCCTCATCAATACAGCAAACAAATATTTACTGTTGAGAGCGAACAATTTTAAGTAACTTTAAATATTCTGGTAGTTTGTAACCCTTCAGATTAATTTGTACTTAAATGAACTCTGTTGGAAAAAAGCTGGTGACCCATGAGTTCGTTACATCAGACCAATGACGACGACTAATGTAAATTAATGTAAGTCAATGCAACGTCCCTGCAAGGCATGAAAACAATCCCACGTCTGTATGGATTTATAGGGGCAGTGGGAACTTTGACTCAGTTATTGTTTGAACCCAAATATTTCTAAAAACTTTAACAGTGAAAAGTGGAAAATCAATTAAAAGCTGGAAGGTTTCTGAAATCCAACACCAGGACTGGTATATTAGGAGCGTGCAGGTCACAGCTACCAGATGATGTCTTTTAAGTGAATAACTAAACGTTCGGCTGTGATTAGTGGATTCGGTTTCAGCGCGGAGGCTCCTGTAGTGCATTAGCGAGGACACACGAGGCCCCGATCTCGACAGAGACGTGCTGAGAAATCCATTAAAAGCTCCTCTGTGGTGGCCAACATGATGAATATGTTGAGCGGAAAGCCCACCAGGGACTGTCAATGTCCTTGGGAGAAAAACAAGGAGAGAATGAACCGAAGGCGGCTGAATGGGAATACGGGGAAAGGTTTTGAAGCGAGATGAAAAAGCGGCGTTCAGAAGGTCTCGGCTTAGAAACTCATTCAGCACCAACATCACCAGTCAGGCTAGAAAAACTCAAATCAGAGCAGGAATTGCTGCACTTTTTACATTATTTAGAGGATTTTAGTAGAGATTTTCCTGCTTTGGGCTGCAGGGATCCATGTATTTAATAAACCATTATAAATGGAAGCTTTCACAATGACGGGGAGCTTTTAAATAAGGCTTCGTTTTCACAACGTTTTCAAGTGAGAAAGGACTTTTGTGCTGCTTTGGGAGTCTGACGACTGTGTTTAGAGCATCTGAAAGTGAAACTTTTTGAAAATGCTGCAAGTGGACATGACTGCACAGTTTTTTAGCATTTTTGTATGAATTCGTTTTAAAATTGTTGACAAAAATGTTCGAAACTAAAATTCAAAAACGATGCATTTTCACTTAAAATTAGGGCTTAATACTGACATCTTTCAGTCTCTTTAGTAATTTTAGTATCAAAGCAGGAACCGAGTAGCTGATGGGATTTAAAAGAGTTGCCAATTCTGCACCTTGATCGTTATTCATGATTCAAATCTTTATCCAGTAGATTTGTACAACTCCAATCCAGCAGCTAGCTTTTTGCACCATATCTTTGAAATGTTGGTGGATGATGTACTTTTTACCAGCTTGTTGTCGTCCACAAACACCGGATGACTTTTCAGATGAAGATGGGATGAAGAGGAAACATGTCAAAGGTATAAGTAAAATCCTCCTCCACTGAGGAGAAGAAAAGAGAAAATAATTAATTGAACTGTACCTCAGCTTGTTTAGTTCAATCCCCGACCGCGTGGCGTGAATTCTGTCAGAACGTTTCAATGAAGACGTTACAGTGGGATTTAAAGTTTCATCCTACATAATGATATCATTAGTTCTGGTAAATTTCCCACGAGGCTTAAAGGAAAGAAACTGGGCGATTGTAGCTGCGAATACTGAACCATAAAGTCTGTGAAATTGATCTGAAAATGACTAATTAATACATATAAAAAACAGCCAATAAAGAGGTGCGTCATTACCAAATTAATCCCTTCCCTCTTTTTGTTATGCAAAAATACACTTTAATGCAATTACAGGGTCTTTAATGCTTTGTCCTGTCTGGCACGCAGTGAGTCACATTCCTCCTAATCCCGTGACGTGTCTGGAGCTCGGGGACTTTATCCCGGCCGCGGGAAGCTCCACCAGCAAGACTGGGGATGAAATGATATCCTAATTAAAGCAGGTATTCATCACCGTGATTAATGCGAAACAAATTTCACAATCACTTTTCCTGGCGTGCCGAGTTCTGGATGGATCGTCGCAGCTCCGCCCACGTCTTATCGCTTCACCATGAATTCAAAACGCGATCCATCACTACACACACACACACACACACACACGGATATTAACACTGACAGAGTGTGTTTACGTTGGCCAGACTGGGCTGGAAAATCCACCGTTTTTATATGAATAGAATGAATTAAACACAACTGTTACACAAAGGAAGTGGGCCGATCTGATCATTGGAAGAATTCTTTTCATAAAAGACCAAATGCTCCAGTTGTGTTTTAAATTGATTCCTTTTTTTTTCTGTTATGGAATCTTTTTTATTCGTAATAACGTTGAATGAATTCAGTCTATTGTACTGTAGACCAACGAAGCTCCGTCCAGCCATCAAAAGGCTCCTGCTGATCATTCTCCAGCAAAAAAAAGAATTTCTCATAATTTCAAGGATTGTTAAGTCATTGAATTCACTCAGAGCTGCGCCCATTTAGTGCTTTAGAAAGCAATTGAATGGTAAAAACAGAAAGTGGCTTTTGTCATTAAACTGATCAATATTTGTCTTTTATTTCCTAAAAGAAAAGAAAGAGAGCTAACATGTTTGTCACTTATTTTTTCCTTGAAATAAACGTATTGATTTGTTAGTGAAACCGTTGTACTGTGCGGCAATAAAAGATGAAGGTGCGATATGATCCTGTTTTTTTCCTGAGAAACAAGAAATGAGAGGCATTTAGAGGAAATTAGAAAAAAAAAGGAGCTTTTCTTCTTCATGTTTCCTCCAGGAACTGACACAAAATAAAAACAAATAAAATGAAAACATCTTGTAGCAGGTAAAGTTTGTTCGCTTTAGTGCAAAAAAAAAATAGTTTCAGATGAAAACATTCTTCAGGGTTAGAAACCTAATAATCCTAAACTCCAAAACTTTTTGGTTTTGTTCAAATAAAGAACCTTTTGTGGTGTAAATACCAGCTGACTGGAAGGTCAAACTGACACAACAACGCGTCACGGGTTCAAAATGACCATTTAATGTCTTATAAACTGGGGACATAAATGAAGATTTTTTTTTTATTTTGTTTTATCCATCCAATCACTCTAACAAGGCGTCACTTAAGGCCCTGCAATGTTTCCTCAATCCACAAGAGGACGCTGTCTGTGCTCCAAGATCAACAAAGAAATTATTCAAGAACAGTAAATTTAAATGAAATATTTTAATATAAATAAAAAAAATTTTTTAAACGTTTGCATCTAGTTGGAGAAAAGTAATGATGGTGTAAAGAGATCAGTCCATTAGTCCAAATTTCAGAACGCACACTGAGATTTTAGCACCTTGTGTGGTATTGATGCATGACTGTGAACATGCTACAAACATGATTGAAACCTTTTGCTGAATTTATATCGATTTCTTTTCTTTTTCACTCATTTCGACATTTTCAGTTTTTATGAGGCACTTCGGCGTGATGCTGCTGTTTCTTTATGGGGCGTTTGGATTTTTTATGAGGCTTCCTGGAACGAGCCGGCACCTCCGTGACCTCCGTGACCTCTTCCCACCTCGGGGGCGTCGGCTCGGCTTCGTTATCGCGCCTCCCGCCTGAGAGCTGAACCCGGCCCGCCGTCTCCCGGCTCAGTGTTACCGTTTCATTATGAGGACTGAGCGAGAACCCGAGCAGGAAAACATCCCTCGGTCCGTCACGGTCGTGGGTAACTTGAAAGACGCCGACGCCGTGTTGCAGAAAACGGGCAGCGGCGTGTGTTTTCTCTCCGTGCCGTCGTCACAGGAAGCTGCCAGCCTTCACACACCAGCCGAAACACACCGAGATGAAGTCACTCTCATCCCAAATCGCTCGCTTGTAGCTTAACCGCCGTCTCATAGCAACATAGGAAAAGTCTACCTCCGGGCATTAAAGCAGCGAGCTCCTCTCAAACACACACACACACATTTCATGACTCAGTAATTCCACACACACACACACACCTTCCCTTCATGCCTTCTGGTGTGAAAAACTACTCCCGACCTGTTGCTTTCCTCCGCACCGCGTTTCAAGGTTACTCTCAGCAGATGTTTGGAATGGAGAGGCGGAAGGATGGATGAAGACGGACAGATAACGAATCAAAGGGAGGGAGGGAGCGGGGCGGGAGGCCAGTGCCTCGCCATGTGGCCTTGGGTGTCAAGTCTGTCAACAATCATTAATGAGAAAGAAAAGAAAAAAGGGACTGGCCACATCCAGCTCCCCTCTGAAACCACTGCTCTGTTTTTGTTCTTCTCCTCCTCACAGCAGCATGTGAAGGAATGTTAATATTTGATTTATTAGCTAAATAGCTCATCAATCAAAACGTGCTTCTTTCCTGCAGTTAAACACACAACTCTGCTATCAGAAAGAAGTTATTCACACCGCTGTAATCTCTTTCTCTGACTGAAAGTCCGGGCAGGTGTTGACCTCGCCTGGCTGAACGGCGCAGTGACTTCACCTGGGAGGTGTGTGATCGTTCACACGCCCGCTCTTTACCCAATAAACTTTGACAGAGGTGATTTTCCATACGCGCCAGGTGCCGTTCGAAACTGCCGCCCAATAAAAACAAATGGACGTCCAGCCAAGCTGGTACCGCGCAGTGGAAAGAGGCTTTAATAAACCCTGAGATGATCTTTACAGCATAAACAGAATTACTTTACTGACATTTAAAGACTTGAGAAAGCTTTAGCATTAAAAAGAAAAAAAAAAAGATTTGTTGTTCCCTTGTCTCGCTAAAATAAATGTTTAATATGTGCTTGTAATGCCTGGTTGGCCAACTTTCATGCCAACAGTTTAAAACCTGACGGGAAAAGGCTGCGTTGATGTGGCAGCTGTTTCCAGGCCTATAAAAGAGTGAAAAGTTCAGCCGCTCCACGGAGCTGCGAAAACCATCACATCAGCGTGACTGACAGGCGATAACGTCGTCCTTCCACTGGAACGTCAGCCGTGGAAGCTTCACGCCGTCTCCTCCAGCTCTGACGTACGTCGACGCCGAATCGGTCAGTTCAGGCACTTGAGAGGGAGATGAGCGAAAGGAAAGACCCCTCGGTGCCGACGGTCCCCCGCGCTGGAAGCAGCGCCCAGAGTTGGCGCCCAGAGTTGGCGCTGAAGCCCTCAGAAAACAGCATCCTGTCACATATGGCGCCGGGCGCGGCGTGCCAGCGCTCCCTGTGGCTGCAGGCCGGAGGTCAGGACAAACTGCCTTCGCTGGGCGCCGCTGCCAGATGAGGGCCGTGGCCCATCAACTGTGAGGGGGGGGGGGGGGTCAGGGACTAGAAATAACAGCTCTGACGACCCCGCTTTACATCAAATCACGGAAGGCAAAAAATACTTTTATTTCAAACTCACATTGAAAAAAACTAAAGATTTAAAACTATTAAATGACACATCTTCTATGATTTATAGCAGGAATGTTAAACGTATTTTCGTTCAGGAGTCACAGATTACATTAATTTAATCTTGAAACAGTGTCATGATCACCTTTAAATGTGAAATTTAAACATTTTTTTTGTCATGGCAAAGAGTTATTGTGAAGGAAATTCTCTATATTTCAGCAAAATTAAACAATTATCAGTGAAATTTACTACAGTCTCAACATAAAACCAGTTTTCATGAAATGTTCCTGTGCCAGAAATACAGTGAAATGTCCACAAAACGTTTCCTTTATCCGTTCCATGATGCATGTTTTCACTCCTTCCTCTTTGACTTTGCAGACAGTACATATTACACATATTCGCAAATGTTTGAATAACTTCTTGACAGTCCACATCTGTTTTCACAAGGATTTAATTGCCTGTTGTGAAAAGAATGAGACGTTTCCTTGTTGTATCACCATCATATGAGAAATCACCTTTAAAGATGAATAAAATCCTGAACAAAGAAAAGTTGAAGCCTGGTTTCAATCATACCCAGTAAGTTCTCCAAGTATTCTGAATTGAAGCGGTTTCTTCAGTTAACATCAACTCCCGTCCACGATTTCAGTTCAATGAAAAAAACAGCAAACACCAGAAAGCGACGTGTGATTCGGCGGCGTGACGTTGAAAGAAAAGCTCCCCGGAGTGGAAGATCACTTCCACTAATATCCTTCAGTCTTCGCGCAGTGTCATAAATAGCAGGAGGAGGATCCAGCTGAAAGGTCATTGATTTGATCGCAGCAGCAGCGTTATTAAGTACCTGATCCCCCCGCCGATGGGAGCGTCAGCGGAATACCAAAAATGGAGGAATTACAAGCTGGACGTGGCTCGTCTGACTGCTGGATTTATGCATTATGCATCAAACAAGCACCCCGTGGCTCCACTGTGCTTAATAACAAGCCCGAGAGCAAGAAGCGTCCCTAAAAAGACCCGCGAGGTCAACGATCGCAATCTTTTACATTTAACCAGCCTGCGGTGTTACATACAAATCACTGCTGATGGATGGAACTTCCTGCTCGTCTGAAGGTGGCAATCAAGGTAAAATGGAGGGAAGTGAGGAGTGGAAGATTACAGAGACGGCGAGATGATTCACGATGAGGAGAAGCACAAACCTTAGGTCAGATATTCTGCACCTCTGGCCAAGTCTGGCATCGGCAAACGACGCAAATACGGTAATTACATGGTTCCTGCAAGTGTAGTTTTCCAGGATAATTAGCGAGCATTAGATCCAAAATGAAGGGGTTTCCTGAAGGACAATCCATGCATGCCGTGTTGTTTCTAAGACTGGTACTTTCAATAAAGTCCTGGACCACAAATAAGTAGCCTCCTCTCCAAAGATGATACAACCTCTGACTGGAGGCCGGGGAGGAGCTGGAGATTATGTTCCCGGAGGTATCACATTGCGAACACAAAGTTTTTATTGTTTCTCAGTTTTCGAATTAATCAAAACCAGGGTTGCCAGATTGGATGGGTTTCTGCTCAGTCAGACGTGTTTCGAACACATTAGGCTTGGATGGGTTTGATGCCATTATCTGGCATGAGAGTAAACACTCATTTTTAGTTCAGTTGTTCTGAAATGAGGGAAAATCTGCTCCCCTTCAGATCCATATCCAAAGACTTCAGTAAATAAACCTTTCTGCAGCACTGGACAAACGATCATTATTCCATTCTTCCTTGAGATACTCTAAATCGTTTCCCAGGAAACAAGCAAAATTGACAAAGTATAAAATGTGACCACAGACTCAGATCGAAGCCGTTCACTCTAAAGGACTAGAAATCCAGACAGATTAAGCAAATAGAGATTAAGAAGTAAGCCTAAAGCACCAAAAACCTCACTTGCATTAACTGCGGACATTTATTTCTCCCTTTTGAAAAGTCCCTGCCATTGATTCCTTTATTATAATCGTCTCTAACACCGGATAATGAAGCCATTTGGTTTCCTCCGCCGAGGTTCGCCATCATATAAGGCTGCGTTTGAGCTGAGGGCGGCAGAGGGAGAGCAGAGCGAACCGGACGGGGCGACGGAGGGCCGGCGTCTGCCAAGTGGGCACACGCCAGCTCCTAACAATCTGGCCCGCTGACATGTTTTCTTTCATACAGTTATTAAACAACGACGCCGACCTCCAGCAGCGGGAAAACGTTTTCTTCCTAATCATTCTCCGTCCTCTCTGTATCTATCCTTCCCCAAGGTTGTTGGGTCCAAAAGCAGCCAAGTCAGGTTATTTCTGTGGGAGTGAGTCAAATATTGGCTCATTGTTAGAACCGAGCAGGGTTTGATTACAGGTTTGATACAGCTGCTTGGATTACAATGGCGACCCCAAAAAGTTTCCATGGAAGGATGTGTGATCGATGCCAAAACACCAGCACAATAAATACAAATGCATCTCCAAATGAATTCATGAGAAATGGATTTGAAACAAAGTTCATGGGAACACAGACACGAGACATCGACAAAGGTCTCATCCCAACAACGTTTCATGTGAAAGAGCTTCGTAACTACGACGACTTGGTCTGCACCAACAGCTCAGGCGTGAAGTTTCGGCCGCTGGACCTGACAGTGTGAGGTCAAACCCACGGGAACGATACACATCTATTTGTCACGCCGATGGTTGCGTTTCAGACATATTGATGAAAACCCGTGAAAAGCAGAACTGGAGCTGTAAGATCATGAAAACTCCAAACACAATTCCATTATCCCAAAACCCAACTCACTCCTTTTCTTCAAATCCATTTTGACATCTGTATTATTAAAATGAACCTTGTGGTGATGTAGCTATTCTCGTGTTTGTTCAAAAACAACAGGCTGGGTTTCAAACGGCTAAAAAAACTGTTGGATTTGCAAATGTTAAAATGCGTACGAACAGATTACTCAGCCACAAAAACAAAACTACTCACATCAGCAACTTCACAGTATCTGTGATGAGAACCACATGGACGAGCAGCGCGAGGGTTTCTGTACGGCGCTGTTACTGAAGACTGGAGAGATTCCAGACACATTCACCCTTCTGTCTCCGCTGGTCCGTCACACGACTGAATGCCCGCAGTGTTTCTGAGGGCACGCTGAACGGGGCCTAATATTAGCTCTTCCAGAGTTGCGTTTCACACACAGGGCTGAGGGAAGCGTGGGCGACAATCAGGTGACGACTGAATCGTCTCCAGCCGAGGCTCCCGCCGGCCGTGTAAACAGCCGAACACTGGAACGTGGAACGATCTCCTCGCCGCTCGCGCCGTTTAGCCGCTCTCGCTCCGCGGGCCTCTGCCGCGCTGCTTCTCTGATGTTTCTTATTTGAATTTTGCCATTAAGGTCTGGCGGGTGACTGAGATGGTTTCCATTACTGTATGCTGTCACCACAGAGCAGTTTTTCCTCCCTCAGTAAAGATGAAGCAGTAAAAAAGCTAATAAACGACGAGAAAGATGCAGTTTTGCAGACGTACTCAAATCGACAGCGCCATGACATTTCTCCTGCATCTCGCAACTGCTGATTTGATGTTCCTGTCTTCAAACCTTTCCTTTGCTTTTATGTTGTTGTTGTTTGTTGCTTTGTTTGGATATTTGGGGGTTTTGTTTTTAAGTTGTAGATACTGTAGAATCTTCTGCCGAGCAACAAACGAGCCACTGGCTTCAGGATATTCCTTTTCTTGATCAATAATGTGAACAGGATTTTTTTTGGTGTTGGATTTTGAAGTGAAATAAACAAATTCAAAATTCATTCATTTTTAATTATATTACATAACTATAGAAGTAATTTTACTTCCTAGAAATTTCAATAGAAATCTGATATGATAGGCGAAACGATAAAGTCACAAGGTCTAATGTTTAAACAGTCTAAATGTGTCTATCTGTAAAGTTTCAGACCAGTTAACTAGTGGAAAATTAACTTCTAAATTTGACAGTTGTAAATACTAAAACCAAAAAACTTATGCTGTTTTAACAAATCCAAGAATAAAAAAAAAAAAAAAATAAACACAAGAAACTAAATATGCAACATGACAATAATTCACCTAATTATAACCGAGTACAGTTAATGCAAATTGCTCCAGCATATTGAACTTTTTGGATGAGCGAACTCCCAACACCCAGCGAATCAAATGGTGCAAATAAATTAGGGTCATCCTAACTTTTGATTTTACTTCACACAGATCGATGGCTCACCTCGGGTCAACTGGGTCGCGGGAGAACACGCGTGGCAATTCCAACATAACGACCTCCTCCAGGCGACCAGCGAATGGAAAACCTGTCGGCTCAGTATCCAGAGTGATCGCACGCCAGCCCGTCAGTCCTGTCAGTCCCGTCTCGAACAAAGCACGGGAGCCTAATTGCAATGAGTATCTTCATACGGGCGCAGACTCTGGGAGGATAATTGATGCTGAATCAGTAATTGGAAATGCTGTGTGATGTGTGCGAATAAGCATGCAAGTGTGTGTTTGTGGGTATCAATCAGTGATTAAAGGGTTTGCAGTGTCATGGAGGCCCAGAGGACATTAGCAGCAACACCAGTGAAATGAGCGGGGAAGTGATAAACAAACCAGAGTTCATTGGGTATGCATGAGCTGCTACCCCTGGGCCTCCTAGACATGCTGTATTTGTGCCATATTCCCATATTTTGAGTAAATACAGACACATTACACAAGAGCTGGGACGTATATAACTTTTTGACAGGCACTGCAATATGAAGTGCTCGACAATAAATGACCCAGCTATAGAAAGTTGGGCTTCCTGATCATGATAACAAATGCAAGGATTGTATGAAGTGACTTTTATGATCAGTTCTGCTCTACCTTTGCGGACACAAGACTGGGAAGGTTACTGAATGCTTGTGTGGCTCTTCCAGCCCAACACATCTTCAGATATTTCTTGCAAATTGAGGAGAAGCAAAAGGTACTTGACAGAATCAGGCTGGGATGGTCCATGCCATTAAATTCATGCATTGCAAATGTTGTCACTGCCTTCATGCTCCCATGTGTCCTTTACGTTGGCCTGGTTTTGAAGCTTTACAACCAGTAGAGGGCAGGGCAACTTAGGGTAGTGCAAAAGCTAATTTATACTTCACGTGCAAACAATACGCAAAGGCTATGCATTGCTCCAAACCACCTCCGCACAGCCTCTACGTCGACGATACACTCTACTGCGTAGAGGCAGCACACTGCCCTATGTGGGCTGTAGACACAGCAGTATATATCAGCCTTAATGTAGAAAATCAATGGTGCCCTGCTTCCCAGGCGAGGAAATGTACTTTATCCATCTACACATTTGCACAATTTCCTGAAAGAGATCATTTTCGTTGTCTTCTTTATTCTGCTAGTTGCTATTAACCTCAACATATGTGTGACTGAGAGAAATCAGTGAAAGACAGAAGGAGGAAACTTGTAAAAACTATCGGTGAATTAACAGCAAAGCACTGAGGAATACCTTGGTTCGAGTGAAATGGAGAAAATAAGGGAGAGGAGCATAATATGAGTCAGAAAACTAAAGGTCACCGTGACTCACCGGAGAGGTTTACAGGAACAAAACTGGGCTCTGTGGAAAGCTAAGGTTTGAAAAAGCGGTGGTCTGCAGCCTTTCTTAGAGGCAAGCTGGGGGTGGCCTAAAAAAAAAAAAAAGAAAGAAAGAAAGAAAGAAAGAAAGAAAGAAAGAAAGAAAGAAAGAAAGAAAGAAAGAAAGAAAGAAAGAACGAAAACACCGGGAACCTCTGAGCTTATGCTACTGAAAAGTCAGCAGTAATGCTGATGAAAACCGACGTGAAGAGCACCAAAAAGCAAAATGTCACAGCGGGAAACAGACTCGGCTGCTTGAGCCTAAACACACTTCAAGCATTTTAAACTAGTCTGATATCTCGATTATGAAGAAGAGCCGATGTAACACAAGCAATGAGCAAAAAATGATATTCATGTGCTACAGAGATTTGCTGCTTTCTTAAACTTTATCTCCATTATAACTTTTACAGTAAGGTAACTAATAAAGTATCTCCAGATGCCAAATCATCAACGTTTCTGAGAAGGTATGTTTGTTCTGTATGTTAAAAATTTACATTTACCTTATAGTTTTTAGTTGAATGTTTTTTTTTCCCATCAAAGTAAAAAAACAAAACAAAACATTATTTTACTTCTATTTTCACTTGAATGGGATAAGTGTGTCTTCCATGTGTGATCAGCATCCGGTTGGCAAACAGACCCCAGTTTCACAGTCTCTACTTTAGGCTTAAGACTTTTCTATTCAATACAGTTTAAAGTTAGAGCATTTTCAGGGCCCTCTGGAGCATTTTCTAGTGAAGCTGCTTTAGTGCTTTAGGTTTAGACTGCCAGGCGACGTGTTTCACTGTTTTATTTGTCATCGGATAAAGAAGGTGAAGAACACATCAGCTGATAGACATAGGGAGTTAATGCACTGTGTTGAATGATTAAATACTAAAAGATGAACATGAATCATCTTTATTGATCACATAAATCACAAAGAGAGTTGTGTGGAAGGCTCACTTCGTTTTGTTTTTTTTTTTAGCTGAGGACGAACCCATGAAGCAGTGTGTGTGTATCTGGTCTCGTTCAGACTCACTAAGAACAAGGTCACTTTCCCATCCACCTGCTCCCCGGAGTGACAGTCTACATTTCCGTGAACACTCTGCACAGTGAAACGCACTGCAGATTGAAGGTGAACACATTCAGCAGCTTCATTCTCAGTGAAGTCTTCAACAGGTAAAGGATCAACATGTACTGATCAGTAGATCTCTGAACAGCTTACATTCTGCAGAGCACGTCAAACCGTCAACACGAGGCCTTGCTCGGCTGAAGTGAACTCACATAACCTCACGATTCAGGGAAATCTTGTCCGGTTTACCCGCAGCTAACCCCGAGCTCCAACCCACCACCGCTTTGATGGTACGATTGATGCCACGCCGATTGTTGCGTGAGGAGAAAAAGCTGTTTCCTTAGCTTTGTGTCAGCAACATTCTCGAGCTGAAACCGCGGCCAAATCCTCTGAGACACACACGCTCACATGCACCACCGCTGGTTACGCAAGTACAATTACGCACTGGCGCAGGCAGCCTGTGGGTAAAAGCAGGAGCGAATCCAATCACTTACACCGTACACAAGCTTCCACTTGCAACACACAGATTTGAACACAATCCCAAGGCCTGCGTGTCGAGGAGTCCTTGGGTCACAGAGCAGATTTGATTCTCTCAGAACAAACCAGACACAAACCAACACGCTGAGAGCAGATTAACTTTCCACCAAGTCTGCTACCTTCACATCCAGGAGAGAACAGATGGCGACGCTAACAACAAAGACATGCACTGATGCCACTTTTCAGAGCATCCCAACAACAGAATCTGTCCACGGGCCCTTTAAAAACTGAGTTGGAGATGGAAATGAAGATGTAATTGTAATTGGTAGAGAATCTCCCGGCTGACGTGATGTGGAGCAGCTCTGCCTGGAGAGAGCAGCGCTGAGCTTTATGTTGAAGGCATGGGGGCTTCGCAGAAAGAAAAGGAGCCCTGTAAAATGTAAATCACCCCCTCAATTTCTTAGAATAGGTGCACAGTTGTATATGTGAGTCGGAGAGGGAGCCGAGAGTGACAGACCATCAGGGAGTCGCTCCGCGTGTGCAGGAGGCTGCTGCAGGTACGAGTTCAGAGTGAAGACAAAAAGAAACCGAGATGACACTGATATGAGAGGCGGTTTGAGTTGTTCTGTAGAAATGAGGCTTCTCCTTTATCAGCCCCTTTTACAACTCAGATTATTCCTTCAACTGAGGACGAGGGCTTCTGTGAGACTGCAGCACGCCAGTGGAAAAAGTCTATCTTCATCCCACTGCAGTTAGCGTGTAATGTGCCTGCTTCAGCACTTGCCTTTCCACTACAAGATCATTAAACTGCCATGCCATTCATCATTTCTGATTCGCTCCAAAGAGGGAGGAGGGGGAGGGGGGGAAAAAAAGTAAAATACAAGCCGTAGTCTCCTTTCTCGGTGCTTAATACACACCCATTTCAATGTCAAACTCAGCTTAAAATGAGAGGGCAGATGAATGAGCCAGACGTGAATCGAAACTAAGTGTGGATATTTCTCCTCACCGTGCTCTCAGCCTGCCACGCTAACGCTGATGACTTATCAATCTCTCAGCAAATGACATAAAAATGCAGATCCATACTGCTTGTGTGATGCACGGCGGCGGCGTTTGATAATAAGGCATCAGCATGAGTCAGGACTGAAAAGGGTCCATTTTACCCGCTGATGCACTCAGTCGGCTCTGTTAGCTCGTCCTCAGACACTTCAGGCTTCAAACCTTGTTTCACTTCCTTCTTTCTTCCTTTCTGAGCTGGTTGTCAGCGGTGCCACTCACAGGAATGCTAATGCCGCTGTAAAGCTTGTGATCATTACTCTTTAACAACCTGATTAACATCGGACCAAATCAGGGCTCAGCTGGTTTGAATTAACGCGATCATTTACCAGTGACTGATGGAACCATCTACGTTTGTTCACTGACACTGTGACCCTTTATGGGTCGCATTAATACTGTAGTTTCATTTTATTCACACTCAGACTGCCAGCATGGTGGGTCATGTGAAGCTCAAGTGGAGATACCGTTATCATCCCAACTCTGGCCAAAACAGGGCGAGACGAGTTCGTCAAGGAAGCAGTGCTCATATCACATCATGGATTAATCCAGCTACTGTACCCGCTTTATCTAAGCTTGTGTATCCTGATTATCTCAAGATAAGCAAAAAATAGGTCTTTTTCCTCTTTAGACAGGAGGAGAAAAGATGCCGACCAGCAACCCAGATCTCAGTCACCACTGATCTTACGATCCAGAATTTGAGCAAATGGTAAGGTAATCAATGTTTCAGTCTTCTGTGGCAGTTTGCAAAGCTCTTTGATGTTTCATTGATGTACATCCTCACCTTCGTCTCTGCTCATAATTAGGACTGCAGCTGCAGGTGTGCGAAATGAGTTTTCCCTGCAAGGGAAGCAGGAATACAACATCTTGGAAACACTGAAAGCTCAACCTGGACTCGGTCTGTTCACCCCTCCATCTGGTCAGAATGTCCTCTGGCTCTTCTTCTGAGTTGGATCTGTACCAAGCACAGGCCCCAAGGTCACAGCAAGACTAAAAGGAGAGCGTTGACATGGAACAGCATTCATTGCATTGCTATACCGGAGATTCTCAGCTCTAAAACTACTGAGCATGTGCAGAATAGCTATTCACTATGACTCTGCATGTGTAGTTGCAGCTTTTCCGTCATCTACAGAGAGATGGAGTTGAAGCGTTTCAATAAATAGACAGTTCTTCTGTTGAATGAGAAAGGCTCACAATACCGTTGTAAAAAAAAAAAAAAAAAAAAAAAAAAAAAAAAATGAAATAAGTGACTCTCATACACAGTCTCAAAAATCATTTTTTGACCAATTGCAGAGCCTTTACTTCATGGGTTCCAACACTCGGCGAGAAGATGACATTAACTGTATTCAGTCATTTTTTTAAATCCCCAGAAAGCAAAGGTATAAATGTAAGAACAAAGACTGACTAGAGTATGTCAAAGCCACTAATGACTGTTAACCTGTGGGAGATTTGAGTGAAAATCTAAATTCTGACTTGTCTAAACGCTCATGCCGTCAGTCTTTCTCTGTACCAGACAGTTCGTCCACAGCCCGGCTGCTCGGGGACAGCTTGAAAACCTGTCATGATCAGACCATCCAGTATCTCCACAGGCCATCAGTGGCATGAAGCTCTCTGGCCTCAACACTGGTGACAAATATTAACCCCCACCTCTTTCCTTCCTGCTGTCCAGTCCTCCTTTTTCTCTGGTGAACCATCGACTTGTTTGTCGAACCAGCAGTTTACTTCCTGCTCTGTCATCTCTGCATTTTGATTATAAGCAGCTTTTTTTTTTTCCCTCTGTCCTCCTTTTTTTAATTCTGCAGTCTCCAGTTGATAGTCTGAGCAGTCATCAGAGGTTTCCTGAGGGAGCGGGCTTTTACGAGTTAACCCAGATTCATTGCGAGTCAGACGAGTGCGCGACACGGCGGCAGGAAGTTGAGAAATCGATTAGTCCGTTATGGGAGTTCAAAAAAAGCATTATTAATCAATGGAAGCGTCTGATGGCATCTCTCCAGGTACTGCTCGTGGTCCGATTAATCAAACCAGCCTCGCTTCGAAAATGACAATGGAGTTAATCGATGCTGATGTGAGTGCGCGTCGCTGCTCTCTATCAAGGCCGTTAAACCCTCGTCTGCAGCAGCTCGTCCTAATTTAATATGACACTTTAAATTAAATATCTTAAGCCGTCATTGATCTCGGTGGAGAGCCACCCTCGTGATCCGACGCAGACGCAACCCAGAGGCACGGGGAGAAGTTGTAAAATGAAAGTGGGGACATGAAAGAAGAAAAGAGATACAAGGGCAGATGGGAGGAGATGGGGAAGGCCGTCGCCGAACAAACCCACGTGGCGCGAGGAGAGAGAGACTCCAGAGTGAGGATGATGAGATTAAAGGAGGAAGAGGAAGAACAAGACGAGCGCATCGGTGTTGGGAGATTGAATGGAAGTGGGATCAAAGCGGCGCGGAGGGCTGGGGGAAGCCGGCAGTGGAAGTGACAGTGATAATGGGGAGTTGAATGGAAGAACCAAAGCTTCAGATGGGTGGGGGTGGGGTGGGGGGGGGGTCCTCGGGGTTCACTGCCGCACTACAGCCGCCTGCTCGCAATCAACTTCAATGAACTGTACAACCCGGCGCGAACCTGCTTCACGTCGCATCTCCTCAGTTTTACATTAGCAGACACTCGTCTCTTCCTGCTTCCAGACGCTCCACGTGTTTTCTTCTGCACTACGAAGAGAATGGAATGAATTTTATCAAAGTTGTGAAAACAGGGGTTGAATTAACTGTATTATAAAACTTAAACTTTCTCTTGAATATGAATATTTTTTTAAACTGGCTGCAAAAATAATTTCCCTCATGAGATCGAAGTCTTAAGCTTCAACACAACAAAACCGTCTGACCCCGACTTTGTCAAACAAATCGACTCCATAATGAGCTCCAGTGGAGGTCAAACCCACAACCACATCTCAAGAGGGCAGAACAAAGCAGAGCCGTGAGAATACAACGAAAACAAAACATCTGAACCAATAAAAGAAGAGAAAAGAAATTACGCATTTCCAATGTGTTGCTGTTGTTGTCCTGCATGGCAGCATAACGAGAAAAACAGCATGCCAAGCAGAAGGAATAATCATATTGAGATCGTCTGGGACTTAAAGTCAGGCCACGGAGGCGCCGCACTGTAAAGATTCAGCAGTTTAAGTTTTCTGCTTTTCTTACAACCGATTCTTCACACCCAGCAGGCGCTGTGTCATTAAAATGTAACTGTGGTGTTACTTCTCTGTTAGTGCCGTGAACGTGTGAGCGCTTCCCTCCAAACTATTCCTTCAAATAAACAATGTGAATAAATTGTTTGTGGTTTGACGATGATTCGATTCAGGTCTGAACGCGACACTGACTAAAGACCGAACTGTGCTGTATCCGTGCAGCAGACTGCAGTAAATCTGATGTGTTTTATTGTCCCTGTCTGTTCCCATCCCACAAAATGACCGGACTTCTATAAAGAACGAATGTGATGCTGCATAAAGGAGGAATTCCCCTCAATGTTTTCACACATTTCTCCATTTTACAGCAGCTGGTGCGTTTCAGCTGGTAACAAAAAAAAAGAAAAAAATCTCACCGCACAGATCCAGCAGTCCTTGTGTTGCATTTTCTTTCACAAAGCCTCACTGGGTAAACTCCCAAGCTGCTGTGTTCCTTTCATACATTCAGATTCTCTGAATAACCAGCTTTTTAATGGAGTAAAGATGAAAAGCTACCTTTTCATACTCTGCGCTCTGATAGTGAAATCATTGCAAAGAGATCTCAAGGTGTAAAGATTGATACCATCAATGAATTCTGGAAAATGCAGAATGTCGTTACTTTTTTCAAGATGTCTTTGCCTTTATCTGCACTGTAGTTATTGGATTTCTTTAATTCATTCATTTTGTAAATCTTAATTTGTCTTTTTGTGGCTGCTACTTTCACCACGGCTTTCTTGTAAGACGGAGGAAAAAGGAATTTTGTCAGCCTAGTTTAGGAAGTCATATCGTGGAGTTATACCAAAAAAGCTCGTTTGGCATTAGACTATTGTTCAAAGTGTCCGTGTGAGCGAGAAGCAGACTGGACAGCAGGGCGAACTGCTCAGTTTGATCCTTAACAGACAGTTTTTCACTTGAAAAAGACAACATTTTCAAGTCAAATAAGTACCTTTGACTGTATTTTGGCTGCCCATTGACACAATGACAGAATTCACTGTCACAATTCATTTCTTTGAACAGCAATTTCAAAACAGTCTAGTCTTTTAAGAAGAACTTTAAGGTTTCTCTGCATATCTGCACTGCAGATCATCGACTAGAACAGTGGCAGATAACAGAGGGCTTATGCACCTGGCTTTTTAAAATTTAACAGCACTATCAAATACCACACCATCATCTGGATAAATGGAAATTATTTTCTTTGGTATGCACCTGATCCAGAGAGACAGGCATATCCTAAAATACGATGGAGTTCAGCTAAAAGGAGCTGGAATATTTAGAATAAACAGTCAGTAGTGTGAAATAAAAACTCCAAAGTTTCCAATTTCTCCAATGGTAAAATGTTGCTGTGTAACTTTCTTGAAGGAAAAACAGAAAAACGAAACGAATGACGAAAACAAAAAAACGCCTAAGTTTGGTGCTTTTCGTGGAAACTGGGGTCTTTTTCTGGTGGGAACGACTCACACTGATGATCGAGCTGAGACGCTCCCGTCACATGAGCAGCTGGTTGCTCGGTGATGAAGTCATGGATGGTCCTTGTTGTCTGGAGATAAATGAGTCGTTCCAGGGCTGGACGCAAACGCCACCATCCTGTTAAAAGCACCAATAACACCGACTTGGCACCCGGGCAGTGCGCCTGCAGGCCTTCCGAGCAGGACACAGCAGCCTTAATGACATCTCCTGGGCCAATCAAAGTGCTTATTTGAGCGCCGTATCACCCTCTCCCATGACTGCAGGGGGCTTGGCATGCCCCCACGCCTGATAGTGAACCGGGCTCAGACAAATCTCTCTGGTAGGGTTATTAGTATTCCCCGGGGGCCAAGCCCTGAGCCCGCCGCAATCCTGCTGCTTCTGGTTGACTGAACGGGAGGGGTTAACACCATCAGTGGGCGCACGGCCAGCTCCGGCCTCCCAGCGCTCCCGTGGGAAGGGGGGTGGAGGGGGGGTACCAGATGCCGCAGCATCTCACTTGTTACACAATCAAGGAAATAATTGATGCGGCTGACTTGGGCGTGTAATTCATCGGAGCAATAAAGGAGCGTTTATTGCTCTTTGGAGCAGACACAGAGGGGTGCAGCGTGACGGGAGCCGCCGCTCACGGAAACCTGTGAGATCAGGAGACACTTAAAGGAGCGCGCCCACGGCCAGTCGGACATTTTGAAGTCATCCATCTTCCATGGCGCTTCATTCAGCTGGTGGCCGTGAGCCGGAGCCAATCGGAGCTGACAATGGTAAAACGGAGATATATTCTGGACAAGTTCCCAGACCGTCACAGAGAAACACATCGCCAGACAGAAGACTGTGGGAGGAGGCCAAAGCCCCTTCAGAGCAGCGATTACCAACATTTTTCTCAGAGACCCACATTTTTACTTTGTCTAGCCCCAACCACACCCTGCTCAACTAAAAAAAAAGAGTTGTAGGAACCTCAGAGCATACAATATGTGAAATCCAGTTCTTTGTTATATTCTGTAATGAACTCTTTGGGTTTGCGCTCCGTCTCGGGGTGTCTGGCTCTTTCATTCTCCAGTTTTTCACCTGAAAAGATGAATCCAGCTCTAATTTGACCATTGCTTCTATGAAACTATATTATAAGTAAACCTCTTGGTACTTTCTTTTATTCCTCATCATCTCCCTACTGTAATGGCACACTATGAGTATAACTTAGCATTTTTGGAATTAAACAATCCCCAACTTCATTTTTTAAATATGAAAAATACCATTTTTTTTCCAGCCAACCCCTGCTCGAAGGCAGGTTACGGGTCGCCACTCCATCAAAAAGCAATAAAGAGAAACACATTCATACCTGCAGTCTCCAAATCACCTCAAACACATTCATCCATCCATCTTCGATATTAATCCTGCGCAGGGGCGAGAGATGCCAGAGTCAGTCCCAGCAGGACAGACATGGACCAGTCTCCAGTCCATCACAGACAAACACAGAGACAACCACACACACTGACATTCACACCCAGACCCAGATGTGTTGAGGCAGCGGTAACTTTACAGTTCATATCGGCGCTGTCCATAGCACCCCTGGAGGAGGACCACATGCTTGCTATGGTCGTTTCTGTGATCTGATGCCCAATTTAGTATAATTAGTATGGATTATTTGTTAAAAGAGAGAATATGCTCCGCTGTTTTTTTTTTTTTTTCATTTTCATCTCGTGACTCTTTATATCCTCGTGCAGACAAAAATCAATGCTGCAAGCCAGTGAATCCATCCAGCCATCCATTATTAAAACTGTTCCAGGCTTTCAGGAGAGCAGGCAGTGAGTGATACTCGGTAGATTCGGATGAGTCCTAATTTACGTCTGTATCTTATAAAAAAAAGCAGGCAGAAGACGAAGCTCTTCCCCGGAGGAGGCTTTAATGGGGAAACCTGGAGCTTCCTCAGGCTGGAGATAAGGAGGCAGAGGGCAGGCTGATGGATGAGGCTGTGGCCGGGCATGTCTGCAAGGCTTTCCCATAAAGTTTTTCATCATGAAGAGGAAGCCTCGCTGCATCCGCCCTGGATTAAACAGGCACCCTGCATCTCAGCCAATACCTACTGATCAAAGTAGTTCTGACTGATTGAATTCCTCCCCAATTGTAATGATCACCAACCCGGACCATCACCTCCACCTGCCTGAGCCGAGGCAGATCCAGCAGCACCTTGCAGAAGTGTGCGTGTTTCCAGCCATCCCTGGTTTGGGGAGCAGGTGCAGTCTGAGTGGACACATCCACACCGTGCATCACCTTTGTTCATCCCCACAACGCGCACGAGCACATCACTAAGTCGGAAAGCCTTGATTGTAAATTGTCCTACCTGGTAACAGCCTCAGAAGAAGGAAGGTCCCCTCTCTTTATTCTTTTTCTTTTTAAAAATCACAGCAGACCGGGAGCGCCTTTTTTTTATTCCTCCTTCAGGGAGGAGGCACAGTGTCGGGTCGAGATCTCCTGGAAAATGTTCCTGGAAAGAGGAGGAAGAGGAGGAAGAGGAGGGGAGGTTTCCAGCCCGGCGTCCGCGGGAGAAGACGCTCCGTGCAGGCTCTACTCGGAGGAAGCGGCAGGCTGCGCACCTCGGAGCGCCCAGCCCGTCTGAGGCGCGCGGCGGGGGGAGCGCAGCGCCGAGCGCCGCCACCAGGGGGCGGTGCTGCGCGGAGAGCCGCAGCTCCTGATCACCTGTGGAGGGGGAACCAGCAACCCCCCTGCAGCAAGGCATCACAGATCTGACTCCTGAGTGAGAGAAATGAGTTTATCTGCTTACTGGAGGCAGGAAAAAAAAGCAAACTAGTGGCGTACACACACACACACACACACACACACACACACACACCACACACACACACACACACACACACCACACACACACACACACACACAACCACAAAGGATCATGTCACAAAAGTTTGAAACTCAAACATAAATTCCATCGGATCTTCTTTGGAAAATTACTCTCTTATACACAATTTTCCCAAAAAGCAAGGTGACATAGAGATTAAAAATCATATGAGCAAAAAAAAAAAAAAAAGAAAAGGTTTTTATTACCTTGATTTTTGTATATGTGTGGATTTGTAGTCTCCTTGAATATCAAGTGTGACCTGCATTTATCTGTCTTATGGATGGATGGATGGATTAAACTGGATGCAATCTTTATTGCAGGCAATTCAGTTCAACCCAATTTGAATTGCAAAATAACACCTTGAAAATCTTCCCTGGAGAAAAAGTTCTTCTTGAAAATGTTTTTTTTTTAGTTTATTTTTTTTCATTCATTTTATTAAAAAAAAAAAAAACTACCTAAATTCTTCCCAAAAACATCTGCAATGTTAAAAATGTTTCTCTGCATGCTAATGTTGGCAAAAGCCTGTTTTTGTTTGGGCTGTTCAGCCTCTGCAGCTTCAGGATTTGCGTGTGTGTGTGTGTGTGTGTGTGTGTGTGTGTTGTGTAACTGGTTTTCTGGCTAATGTTATTTTCATATCAGTGATTGACTTCTGCATTACTGCAGGCATTGATGACGATTGGATGAAGAGCGATCGTTACTTTTATTAAACAAAGATTACTGCTTGTTTGTAATTTGAAAGTTGGCAAAATCATCTTTAAGGCTATAAGTTCTATGCAGTTAACTTCCCCATCTTATCCTCAGAATGATTCTAGTTTGCAAGAGCATGGTCCATTCCCCATATGTTCAGGACAGAAAAATTACAAAAAACTAAAAACATGAAAAATCCTTCAAGCTCTGTCAGATTTTATACTTTTCAGACGAATCTACACAGAATTATTAGGGGGGCCTTGGGGAGATTATTGGAATTATAATAAAGGGTATGATAGTTTCCAAGTCCAGTTTTCTCTGGACGGTAAAATTATTCAGCAAAAAGGTGAAATTTCTTTATAGTGAAAAGATCATATTCTATTCTTTTTATTTTTCATTCATAAATACACTCATGTTGAGCCTCGACTCACAATGCAGGCTCTGTGTGTAACTCCAATTTGAAGATTCAGCTACTTGACAAAGCATCCCCAGTCTGGTGTGGGAGCGGGCGGTCTCCATGGAAACCACCTTGATATATACAACGATGCCAGATTGTGGTTTTCAACAAGATTGGATTTTTACAGATCAGCACATGGAGCACGGGGGTCGCACACACACAGAAACACACACTTTGCCATCACAGTCCCTGGAGACTTGCTTTCGCCGTCGCCACTATCTGCCCCGACACAAACACACCTTCCTAACTCACATTCTGAACTCAAACATTCAGGCCGACATTGAATTTTGGGACGTTGTAAACACATTTCTGAGCAGAAATTGCTTCTCCTGCTCGGGTCTAATCGGCTCATCTCTGCAGAACCTGACGGAATCACAACAAAAACATCACCTGGACGGCGAGGTCACCGAGGGCACACACAACTTTAGGCTACCAAGACGGCTTGTGAGGGGTTTAACTGGGAGGTGATTGGTTCTCAAAGTGACGTTTCTGGAAGAATCATCAATACATTTCTCATCAAGCACGTGTTTGATTTTAGCACATCTTGTAATTGTAAAATTTTATTGATTACCTGGTAATCAGCTTCATCATCAATTTTTCGAGTGTACATACATGAAAGTGTTCATGAATGTACATGATACTGTTCAGTATACATGAAAATCACTGAAATTAAACACAGAAGACATGATTTTTGTACATAAGGTAGAAAAAGTGTACACTACAGCTTATTTACACAAAGAGAAATGTTTCACAAAATATGAAAATCAAACAACTTTCATTGCCAAGTGTGAAGATTTCGACTTAACATGGACGAGATTGATTCTATCTGTGATTTTCAAAAAACTGACACCTTTTTAAACCAATACCTTGGATTAATGTGCATGTCTTGTGTGTTCTTCCTTTGTCTTGTGGGGAAAGTGAAGAAAAACTGAGGCCCTATTCACAACACTATGTTTCAAGAGAAAACACATCGTTTTTGCGCCAGAAACGTTTCAGCTTGGAAGCCGTGTTCAAATGAAAATTTTCCATTTGCACTTTAAACATATACTCTCACTCTCCTCGTAAGGGGAACAAAACACGACTTTTGTGGAATGCTGCTGCTGCTGCAGGTAAATCATTCTACTCCTTAACGAGAAGGATTCAGTGCTGCTCACTCTTGAAAAGTCAACATTTCCTACAGCATGATCTGGATCTTATCATGACATTGATTTTCCCATCATGTACCTCAAGTATAAACTTTAAATAAAATATAGAGAATAAAGTGTAAGTGTCTCCTCTGGTCCATTCCTAACACTCTGTAGAAAATCAGTGAGGGAAGTGACGGAAAGCTGTGAGCTGCACTGTTTCTCTGGACTGTGTTTTTGCTGTTTTCATATAAAGGGACGTCCTCTTCAGAAGGTTACTGTGTGAATGTGAAACTTTTCTGAAATGAAGACACAAAAACAATGCCTTCTCACCTGAAATGTTGCTGTGAAAGCAGTAAATGAAATCAAACATGGAGCAGAGCAGCAACTGTGGTTAGACAGGACAGACAGTGTTACTGTGTGAGATATTACCCCAGTGACAGGACAACCTGAAAGGAAGGTAACTGTAGATTAATTCGTTTAAAAGCTCATATTTGACTCAAGTGGTCTGAAATAATTTGTAATGATCATTTCTTAGGTGTAAATCCCTGTACAGGGTGTGGACCAGTGGTGTGCAGTCAGGGTAGGCAGTGTAGGCACTGCCCGCCCAAGGCTATATGGGTTATATGAAATCATTCCATTTTAATATCTGAACCGGCTGTTCTGATTTCCATGTTTGAACGAACACTGGATATTGTGATTTGAATAATTTACCCTGAGCCATAACCAAACATGAAAAACGGTGGTCCACATTCAGAGCCAGACTGCTCTGAAAACATTTGTGATCGACAACGTTGTCCAGAAGGACAGGCGCATGGACTTCATCTTCAAATAAAGTAAGCCTAGTCTCTCTCCTCTCTCTCTCTCTCCCTCTCTCTCTCTCCTCTCTCCTCTCTCTCTCTCTCTCTCTCTCTCTCTCCTCTCTCCTCGGCGCGTGTGATATGCTATATGTGATTATGGTCAAATATCGTTGTTGTTTTATGATTTAAAATGCTTGTACTTAATGCTGATGTCAGCAAATACTGTGAATGGCATGAATTAAGGACAAGAGGAGCAGCACATATGTGCAGTAGAGCGTTGAGCATGAGCCTTCTTATTGTTTTTGGATGTTGTTTTCAGGTATCTTTCATTAAGTCATGAATCTGTGTGTGGGGGTGTCGGCCCTGAAGACCCAGTTTCAGCACCACGGACAGCTCCGCGTCCGAATTGTCATTTTCTCAGTCATTTTGTATCTCAAACATAACAAGAATGCGCTGTGTTATCATGAGATATGATTAATTTGGGAAGTCTTGGACTGCTATTAAATTATTGTTTAAGCTTTTTTAATGGTGTCTGTGTCTTGATTTTGTTAGATTAAGCAGGCCTACACATGTAATTGTCATTGGTGTGTCCGTCGCAATTTGCGACTGCCTGCCTACCTAACCCCGGCTCACGGCTCATGCCTGGTGTGGATCCAGATCCAGATTTACTCTTCAGGAACACAGCAGTCTGAGGATTCAAGAAATTACGACTTGACACCAGTTAGTCTCATTGGTTCTGAAACTAAATTGTACCTCTGAAATTGTGTTAAGGTGTATATACGTATGTTGAATGTGCATTTTCTGTGAATTGTGTTGGAAAATCTGATCTGTGATTGAAAGTGTAAGGCAGCAAATGGTTAACTGGGTACTGAGGAAGCTTTCTGAACTTTAGTTCAACTCGAAGACCTCAGAGTTCAGACATAAGACTTCATCTCAAGTTATTTTAACCGTGAGAGGCTTTTCATGATACACCTGTTCATAGAAACAAAAATCCCCCTTAAGCCTTTATGATCCTGTGAACTGAGAAGAGCCAGACCTTGAAAACATCTCTCATGAACACATACATGAAGTGTTTCTGCTGTTAATTCACCAGTACAGTCGACACTGTGTTATACAGTGTGTGTGTGGGAGTCACAAGGTAGTCACACACACCACACACCCCACACACACACACACACACACACACACACACCACACACACACACACACACACACACACTGGAAACCACATTTCAGATTAAATTACTGATGTTTTATGATTATCGGTATTTAACGGTTCACTCAGGCAATTCAGGTAGAACATGTTTTTGTTCCGAAAATTAAGGGAAGTTTTTATTCCTTCCAATTTTGAAAATGACTTTTTGAAACTCTTCCCAAGTCTTGGGGAAGTTTTTGACAACACTCCGACTCTGTCTCTGTGGGAGTGAGGGGAAAGACAACTTCTCAGTGCTGCTGCACATATTCATCATTTCCATGTAATGCCATTTATTTCTGAAACAAAACACAAAAAATGATGTGTTTCCACACGAGGCTGGAAGTTAGCTTCAGAGTCACAGCTTCTGATTGGCATTGAAAGGGAAAGCAGTTCTACATTCATGCAAAACATGACAATATTAAGTCAAGATCACGTCTCCATCATTGATCCAAAATAAAAAAATGCCAGCTGGAAGTTGATAAACCTTTTATTTGATTTTTTTTCTCATGAAGTGAAGACAGTGCAAGCTTACAGAAAGAGTCAGTTAAATGTATCTTCATACAAGTGTTGATACTTTGCTGTTGATTAGTGAATCACTTTCAAACCCTCAAATATCCCTTTATTGTTATTGATTCCACCATGTGTAAAAGTTTAACATGTTTACCTGAGTTCAACATTAAGGTAAAGAATCTGAAGTTAATCACATCATGCTTTCTTGCAATCAAAATTTGTGATTAGTCCGCCAACACACCACTTAAAATTGTGTGTGTGTGTGTGTGTGTGTGCGTGCGTGTGTGTGTGTGTGTTGGGGTGGGGTGGGGGTGGGGTGGAGGGGACCTTCCGGATGTTATCGTGTGCACTGAAGCACCAGACCAGACTTGGTCACCATCCACAGCTGACAAGGTCCAGCTCAGACTGGTGAATTCAACCGTGCACATAGAGATGATGGACCACCACTACCTTGTGGGAAAGTAGTGGAGAAGCCAGTCCTGACAAGAGAAAATCAATTTTTAAAGATCAAAAGTCTCCCACGGTATCAGGTTTGAGGATTTCAGATTTTGCAATCCAACCGAAATTGCAGATACAGCACGACGATCAACTTGCAAATATACTGCCTATTATTACCATTAACATATTGAACAACAGATGTCATAATGGTGGAAGAGCAAAATATAAAATCTTGACAGCTCTTTCACGTTCTGCACCTGAGCTTTGTGGAACTGCAGATTGTTAGTCGTGCTGTTAGCCGTTTGTAGCAAGTCCAAACACACTCCGTCTGTTCCAATCTTTATCATTGTCATTTCCATTTCTGTGTATGCCCTCCAGAAAGTAGTAGCACAGGTGCTTGAATTCTTACCTGACAAGAGAAACGGCATATTGTTGCCATGAATTAGAATTCTAAATAAATTCCCACAATACGAGTAAAACCCGTTGAAATATCACCTTTGTGAACTTGACGTTTAACGATGAGTCGATTCCCCAGCACCCATGGTTTGGACTGCAGCTGCAGTATCTCAGGTGTTCTGGCAGTTTGGTCCAGTTCAGAGCTCCCACTCCAGTGAAGGCCAGAGCTGAGCCACTTGACAGACAGTAGGCCTCACTGGACGAGGATATTCCCATAACATACCCATCACCCCCTGCATCCACCTGCTTCAAGAACAGACCTGAAGACAAACTTTCAGTCAGTCCTGCTGCAAAATGTAGCACTGGCAAATTATGACAAAATGATACGCTTAGTTTAATTGAACACTCTTTACCACGGACTTGTTGGAAGTTGCCACCTATGTATTGACGACCTGGTCTTCAGTGTTGATTCCCCACAGGCCTGAAGGTCCCACCGACACCTGCTTCAGCTTCAGCGAGCCCAGTTGGTACCAAGACACGGGATGTTGTTCACGTCTCTGGCCACCCCAGCATCAAGCAGCCGAGAGCCTCGCGACAGGTCCAGCCTGAGGAGACATGGAAGATTAAGGCTGAAAGGGAAAGAACCAACCTTGACTTCTGTAGATTGAACTTACGGCCATGAGTGACGGCCAGGTAACACACCACCAACAGGAAGGCTTTCATGATGATGTTTGTCTGTCCTGATGGATTCACCTCTGCTTCTGTCTCTGCCCTCTGGACCCAAGCAGCTCTTATATACTCTCACCACATGTTGTGTTTGAGGTAAATACAACCTGTTCTGGGGAGCAGGGAGGAAGTATTCATTCAAATTCAATTACTGTAACGCGTTTTTTTCAAAGGTTAATGTGGCGTGAAGGCTTTGTCACGTTTTAGGATGAACAGAAACTAAAGGGTGGGGACCTGAACAAAAAGGAGTGTGTTTTTTCTGACATCAGTCTTATTGATTCACACTCAGAACATCACAATAGAGCTTACTCTGTTAAATATGGTGATCACATTCTGAAAACCTAAACAGAGGATGCACTACCCACCTCAAAGACAACAAACAGATTTATTAACAAAGGATTAAAACAAAAAACGTTCCTTTTCTGTAAACATAAATACCTCACGACATCCTTAAGTAAAAAGAAAACGAGAGGTTGGCCGTTGCTCAAAACTTTTTTCTCTTCTGTAATAATATAAATCATGCCTCAAAAAGAGAAACAAAAATAAAAACAGAGGCCTTCTTTCTGTGATTTTTTGTTCTTGTAAGCAAAAAAAAGAAGAAAAAAAAAAGACCAGTAATCTAAACAAGGCCTCAAATATACAGAAAAAAAAAAGAAGAGGCGACATATACTTTTTTTTTCCATTCTTTGTGTTGAGGACCTGTTCTTTTCCAGATGTTTTCTATCATTCATCATCAGAGGAGTACTTTTTCTCCAGTTCATCTGTAAAAGTGCATCTGTACTTCAACCTTTTCTGTCTGAGTGTCACGGCGCTGGACGAAGGATTCAACCTCAGGGTGAAGTTGAAACTCATAAACATGAGGAACTCTGGAACGGAGCTCACACAGGTGAGAAGCCAAACACAAGCACTGACATACAAAGGCACATACATGAACTTAAAATCACAATGAGGAAAGCAGGGTTTTCATAGGGAAACACACAGTGAGGCACATGAGGCTGATGGATCACAAGGAGAAAGATGATTGGATAACAGAGACAAGTCGAAGATGCACTGAGCAACAAACACCTGCTGGAACACAGGGAGAAGCACAGGGAGACCTGAGAGACTAGAACACAGAGAGACCCGGCAGACGACAGGACCAGGAAACTCGAGGACCAGTGGGATGAAGGCATGTAGACCCAGACACGGAGGCATGCAGGCCCAGAACGAAGCACAGGGGACTCTGGACACAGCGAGAGGGGGGCACATAGAGAGAGAGACACACGGCAGACAGACAGAGAGGGGTCTGACCCTGAGAGTGCAGACCAAGCAGTCAGGGCATGTTGGAGACGGACAGTGCAATGAATTATGGGACAATGTTTCCTGGTTTACTTCTAAATTTAACGAAGCTTTACGTATTTTTTCTGAATCATTTTATCATCAAGTGTTTTCTTTCCTCTGTCGTTCCGAAATCGTCACTGTCCTTTATAATACATGGGTTTATGGGAGCAGGTTTACGAAACTGCCCCTAATCTGAAAATCCAGGAGATCCCTCTCAGTCTGGACTCTACCCTTCACCTGTTCAGGCGAGGTTTACGTGACAGCATTTTCAAGTGAATACGAGAAACTGTGGCTAGTTCTGGGTGTCATTCACATGACCGCGGTGCTCGGAGCCACTGAAATCATGTTTTGAAACACTGGTACTGCAGATGCACACCGTGGCTGTAGAAAACAGGACTTAGAAATACCAACGTCCAAAGTGTCGCCTATGTCTTCAAATAATACAGAATAATTTAGTGGCTTCACAGTCACCGTGCACAGTGTTTCTAATGAAACATATTTCAATGGGCATCATCCCAATCTCACACACCTCTGCTTTGTGGAACACCTCCTCGACCTCAGTTTGATCCCAACTTGGAGTGTGTGTGTGTGTGTGTTGTGTGTGTGGTGTGTGTGTGTTGTGTGTGTGTGTGGTGTGTGTGTGTGTGTGTGTGTGTGGGTGTGTGTTTTCACCAAGGACAAGGCTTTAAATGTGCGTGTGCTGCATGCCCTTGTCATTATGTGTGCAGTAAAAGGTGAACACAGCACATATATCATCCGTCGTCATTTTCTTGCCATTCAAAGCACATGTTTGACTAATCACATATGATTGCATGCCAAATACACACTTTCACAGGATGACATATGTGGCATGTTGCATGGCAAAATGTGACAAGATTTTCATTGTTTAAGGTCACGGGAAGGTGGCAGCTCAAGAGAAATGAAGAATAAGCATGATGCTTCACAACATAGCAGAGGCTGTACTTTAGATCAATGAGCTGAGAAAATGACAGAACACGGTGTTGCTGTGTTGTTGTGAGGGATAGGTGAGGTCAGTTATGCACAACAATGAAAATTAACAATCACTACTTTGTCACATCACCATGAGAAACATCACACACAGCAAACAGAAAGTTTTCTATCAGAGGAAAATTACAGTGAATGTTTGACAGATATTCATCATATTTATGCAGAAATTCATTGATCAGCCATCCTGCTGCTCTCTGGGTTTTAATTTAACCAGCGAGGCAAAGTTGTGTTTTTAGAACTTGTTTCCATCATTTTTTTGTCCTTGCCACTGAGGGTAGTTAATTGTCCTGAAGGAATCATTAGTGGGACGCTTTGCTTCTCTTCATGATCTCCAGAGTGATATCAGGCTGGTACTCGGGGAGGATCACTCATGCTGTACAGTTCAAAGGATCGCGAGCAGACAGAGGTGATACTCTGATCCAACTTCTATACATCTTGAAAGTTAATCCTAACAGGACCACGTCTGACAGATTTAAGTTTGTCACAGGCAGAAACCAAAAGCAGCACTAGAAGGACAGAACAAAGTTTTGAAGAGTTTATTGAGAATAGTAAGAAAAAATTGGCAACGCTTTACTTGAAGCCCCCCTGTATAACACACTATACCTCAGTACACTGACACTGGATACACACTGACCTCAGCAAATGGCCGGACACACCTGGACTAATCAGTTCATCCTATCATGAAAGGAAATAAAGGTGCTGTCTGAACTTCAGGAAGTTATGGAGCTGTGCATGTAGCCACTCATTGGTCGAAGCTTCATGGTGCTTCATTTGCTCTACTGCGCCATCAAGTGGACCAATAAAGTAAAACAGGCAGAGGGCCTATGACACTGGTTTTGCTATGTGAAACTTTGAATTGTGTTTAAATGATCCTGTCAATAAACAAGTAAAACTTAATATAGTGTGGGTTTTTCCTGATAGCAGGACAGAGGGGGGAAGTGGAAACAACTGAGGAGAGATTTATGTAGCTTGACTGTTTGATTGGGATCAGGTTCTGGTTTTCAGTAAAGTGCTTCGATATTTTATATAAAATGGGCTTGATGAATAAAATTTTATGTGCTTGTGCTACTTGTTTTGTGACTGTACTTGTGTTACTAGTGACAACATGAAAACAAAGTAGGGACAAAATTTTATTCATTTTTATTAAAAAAAAAAATCAATTTGTCAACTGTGCTGGGACTCAGGCGGTTTCTTTTTTTGGACAGTATTTCTCCAGCTTTTGAAAAGACCCCTTCACAAGGAACAGATGAGGCTGGGGTACAAAGGATTTTTGTAGCAAGTGTGAACAAATTCTTTTGTTCAGGTCTTTTGTCTATTCCAGTAATCAAGCGGGCTCTGCAGAATGTTTATATTTGGTTCGCCAAGGTACATCTGAACTTCAGTCGTTGTGTCGGCAGTGACATTTTGGGTTGTTGTCTGCTGAACTGTGTTGTTGAATCGCTGCCAGAGTCTGCTACCTAATAAAGATAGAAAAGCAGGATGTAATTTGTGACTACATTCAATAATATAATTACAATATCCCCTTTCATGTTTGGCAGACGGGGAAGCTTCTGATGTATGTGGCTGTGATGAGGAGGATGTTGATGATGTTGATGATGAGGACGATGACATTGATGACACATGGCGTTTGCTTCGCATGACACCAGCACACTCACTTGTGAGCCTCTTTTCAGCCTCTGTTGCTTTATTTAGGCTAAAGAACCCTATTATTTTTGAATCTGGGATCCAGGAGTATGGCCATTGCCACAATGCTTATTGATTGGAGTGCGTAGAGCTCATTCATTTCTCCTCTGACAGTTAAAGTGTTGCATCATTGAAAGGCGCCCCTTTGAGACAGTCTGCTATAATACTGTACTCTTCGGAGTTTGAAAGGTGTAAGGTCAGTGCGCAGGCCTGCCAGAGCTGCTCCTACAGGTTCTCTAAGGTCATAAAGCGCGTTGGAGCATGTGGTAGGGGCTATTCCACCTCCAGAATTAATTTCAGTGCCTGCTGGCCCATTTGTTTTTCCACTGTTGTCAGCCTCTCCTTAAAAAAAAAACAAAAAACAAAAAAATGAATTCAAGTATCAGTGCAGCAGCAATTTAAACAAACCAGTGTTATTTACAATAAAAACAAGTACTTGCAATAAAACAAATAACTACTCTACTTGCAGGGGTGCCCAATCTTGAAGTAGCCACTACCTTTCTGGACTTTGCACGGATGTCAGAAACTGCAGGGTTTTGTCCAGAGCCTTTTTTACCATTAGATTCAAAGTATGTGCCACACAAATTGTGTGACGCAAACCAAGCTCCCTGGCACAAGTCCCTATATTTCAGCACCATCAGTCACTAGGCAGGCGACTTTATTGAGGATACTCCATTCAGACATGAGTTCTGATTCAACACTGGCCAGATTTTCAGCAGTATGGGCCTCAGGGAAATGCAGCACCCCTAAAACAACGGACTGCAAAGCAGTACTTGCATCAGTGAAATGTCACGTCACCAAATATGCATCCGTGTTTATTGAGGTCCACATATTGGATGTCAAACCAACAGAGGCCGCCTTGGAGACCATGGCTTTGGCTTTCTCTCAGACTCCTTGTATTTTTTCTCCACCATAGCTTTTAAAGCGTGAAAGAGGCAAAAGAAAAAAAAACACTCTTAGAATGTGCATTATGGGGAAATGGTGAAAATGCTTCATGTGCTCACATACATACATGTCTTGTGGGGAGAAATATAGTTAGGGTTTAAAGCTTGAACAAGCTCCTGAACCCGTTGTCCTCCACAATAGAGAAGGGCTGGGTATCAGGAATACAGCGACGGACTGAACACCCTTTCCCTTAAGCTGCAAGGCAAAACATGGCTTGCAACAACCACAAAAAACGCAATTGCACAGGTCAATCCTACATTCTTGGACAGCGCATCAGCAACTACATTTTCTGACCCCTTCTTGTGCCGTATTTCCAGGTTGTAGTCCAGTGCCCACCACATGAGTCCTCTGGTTGTGGATACATGCGTTTTAGAAAAACTAGTGGGTTGTGGTCAGTGAAGGCCACCACCGGCTGAGGACTGGAAACCCACATAAACCTCGAAGTGCTGGAGCGCCTACAACAAAGCAGGGGTTTTTCTTTTCTATGGTGGAGTTATTCACCTGGTGTTTATCAAACTTCCTTGAGAAGTAGCAAATGATCAACTCCATCACCATCTTCCTGCAGTAGAACAACTCCGGCACTGAACTGGAGATGTTTTTTTAAAGAAGAATGGTCAAAAAATACCTACAACCAGAATCCAGACCCTCATTGGAAGCTATAGGAAGCGTTTAGAGGCTGTTGTTTCTGCAAAAGGAGGATCTACTAAATATTGGTGAAATTTTTCCATGTGGTGCCCAAATTCATGCACCTGACTACTTTTGTTATTATATTGCACACTTTCTGTTAATCCTATAAACTTCATTTCACTTCTCAAACATCACTGTGTTTGTCTGCTATTCAGAGTTTCTTAACCCTGGTCCTCGCGGCCCACTGTGTCCCGCATGTTTACCTCTCTCCCAGTTGAACCACCTGATTGCAATGAGAGCTAATTACTGGGCTTCTTTACAAGCAGCCCAGTAATTAGCTCCATTGCAATCAGGTGTGTTCCAACTGGGAGAGAGGTAAAACATGCGGGACACAGTGGGCCTCGAGGACTAGGGTTAAGAAACTCGGTGCTATATGATGTATTTAACTGAAATTGCTGATCCGAACAAAAAATGATTTATAAAGGAAAATCTTGAAAATGATCAGGGTGCCCGAACTTTTTCATACCACTGTAAATGAGGGCTAATATGTGCAGCCACGTGGTATTATTGTTTCAGTTCAGGCTGAACTTCACCGTTTGAGCACTTAGTGTGTTAAAATACATGCTGATAATTAACAGAATTAGCCTTCTGTTTTTCATTCATGCGATGTAGTCCTGAGTGAATATTGGTGAGTAAATGACTGATATAAGTGGAACCCTGTCCTCTTTGATTCATCATCATCTTGTTATAATCTTTTTATAATTTTCTCCATCAAACTGAGCGGCACCAGTAAACTGTGTGAGTGCCCCTTTTGGAAAATTTCGAAATATATCTTCGGCCCAATGCAGAGGGCAAATAAACAGAAGTGGCATCAGGCTGATAGGAGTCATATTTACACATTCAAAGCGTTTACAGGAAAAAAAGCGATATAAAACGATGACCTTATCAGTCGTCGCTGAGCCGCAGCACCATCTGTAAACCATAAAGCATGCCAGGAAAGTTAGTGAAGGGCAGGACTAATGGAGCGCAACAAATCTCTTTTAAATTAATAATAAAAACAAAGGAGAGGAAGGAAATCAGGCACAAAGCACCCGCATGCTGTGACGGTAATAGTCGTCGGATACCCTGCCATGAGAGAGGAGGAATGAAATTTAAGTGGCATTTGGGTGTGAAAAGAGTGGATTGATATCCACTCCATTTGCATCTCTGTCTCGGAGGCTGATGGTAACATCATAAAGCTGCGTGATTATGCAATATTAATGAGGAGATTATGTCTCATGCTTTGCTGCTCTGAGCACACACTCCTCTGCACAATATACGACACAGACAGGAAGGGAATGTGAAAAAAATGTAAGTATCTATTGACAATTTACTAGCTGCTATCAAAGATTTAAAACTCTGGGGTCGTACCGTCAGTTCCTTGATGCTTCTGGTGACTCCACAGCAGGTATTCAAACGAATGTAGTCAGTCGTACCAACGTTTTGCAATAAATCAGTGCATTGAATATTTCAGGTGAACTCAATGGACAAACTTAGATCTTAATTTAAAGTTTATTGAGTAATCATCACTGTGAAATATCATGCTCTCATCTTATAGGATAGGAGGAACATCCGAGCCAATAGGACAGCTTATGTTGGCTTCTCAGTCATGTGGATTTCTCCCGAGCCAGGCATGCTGCCTTCTTCACCTCCTCCACTTCTCCTTTCATCACCTTCGGTGCATTCACAGGTTTCTGCATCAATGATCGTCTACACAGGTTTGACAGCAGATTCCTGTGATGGATTTAACTACCATGTAAAACCTTTAACATCTTAATAAGCCTATGTTCATGAAAATCTTCACAGTATCCTCTACTTCTTCTCCATGGCCCCAGGCTCTCACTGCATCTCCACTTTCCTTCCAGAGAAATGCAGAATGCTGTATTTTTACGTTGGCCCTAATATCCCAAGCAGGCCCACACCCTGTTATTGTAAACTGCCTCACTTTCACAGGACCGCAGTGCTGATATGAGGTGTAAACTCATAAATCCTCCACGGCCGCAGTGCTGCATATTTAATGTGATTACAAGTGTGCTGCAGGTTCCATGTTTCTCTAATCCACAGTGGCCGCTTCGTCTTTGTGTATGTGTTTGACTTTAGGATCATGTCTGCAGAGAAAATCCATCCCTGCAAATTTTTCGTCATAAAACATCAACAGATTTATTACATAGACCATTCACTCCTTGGTTTATGAAGTAATTAAAGTCTCTGACAGCCTGCTCCAAGACTAATAGTTGAAGGTCACCTAACCAGCCCTGCTAAGCCCCACAGGAAGCCACACTCCAGAGGGCCAAACAAACACTGGTGCTACCTGACGCTGTGCAAAACCTCGCAGACCCCCTGCTGAGAGTCTTCATCCACAAGCTGTAAGACTGATGACTCTATCTGCTCCCTCACGCTGGAGTCCATCCGTCATAGGAACACAGGTCTGGCTGTAAAGTGAATCGGTGCTCAGTTCACTGCAATGTGTGGCCCCGATAATCACTCCTAACCCCATCCTTCACTGTGAGGCGTGAGGCATGGAAATAAGTTCTGTCACTTCTTAGATCATTGTTTCCCACCAGATCTTTGCTCTGGTTTTAGGGATAGATAACTTAGAGAGCTTCACAATGCACAGCCTACACGTCTTTTGATTTTATCAGCATATTACTACTTTATAGATGATCCTGCACAATCGACTAAGCACATTGTGCAAAGCAAACTGGTCTGCATGTTATCCAGAAAAAGACCCGGGTGATGTATGCCAGTGCTCCAGCAGCTCCACCAATCACCATCCATGGAGGGGAACTGGAATGCATTGAAGACTTCACATAGCCTGTGGCAATGGCATCCATGAAGACCTCAAGGTCCACCTTAATAAAATCCAAATGTTGAGGCTGTTTTGTTGTCTGGATATGAGAGCTGGAGAGTAAGGAGAGGAGATCAGAGAAAGGTTGATGTCTTACACAACAGTCGCCTCTGTAAGATCTCCAACATCTACTCAACACGACAGTCAACGATGGCTTGATCATGTCCAACATCAGGACAGGAGATGGACTCCAACTGGAGGGAGGAAAAGAGGCCAAAACCCCCCTGTGACTGAAGGACTGAGAAACCCTTGACAGCACTACTCTGGAACAACATTGTTTAGGTGGACAACAGAACATAAATATCATGCTTTTAGAAATTTGCTTGGAAGTTGTTGCTTGCAGACACTTCCTGTTGCATTCTTCAAAGTACTTTTATGTTTGGTTAATAGCCGAATTGAAATTGGGAGTCATTGCAATAGTGTGCGTGCGTGATTGATTGTGTTTCTGTAATGGAACGTCCAGCGTGCACCGAGTCACTCAAGCACTGTTGATATGTGAAGGAGGAGAGAAGGCTGCAGGGAACGCTGATGCACTGGCCATTTATCTTATCTGTTTATTTCATTTTTGCTACCTCAACCTGAGAACTGTGTTTTGTCCTCATCTTGTAACTGTGTTGTGAATGACAATGAAAGAAGTGAATCTCTGAGTCTCTTTTTTTTTTCTTACAGCATTATAAACTCACATTTTTCACCTGTTGGTCCACAGTACTAATGTGAAACTTCCATCAAGACTTGAAGGGTCAACTCACAAAAATGAGCATTTTATAAAAAGAGTTTGAATTGGAAACAATGCCAACTACACTGTGACTGGTTGGAAGTAAACAGCATGAGGTCAAACTGCTCACTTTCTCCACAACGAAAAACCATTCCGCCGGGAAGGGATTAGCGAATGTAATCCTCACACACCGTCTTGTGTCTCTCTAAAAGCAGCCCGTTAAATCTGTTCCCTGACGGCACTGTTCCTCCTTTCTGTTGAGTCTCTGTAGCTGCAAACCGCTGTGATTTTGAGAACTTGCCGATGTCTTTAAACATTAAAATGCTAACTGAAGTAATCAGCATTCGGCTCAAACTTTCCCTGATAGCACCCTATTATCATTTAATAGACTGTTTCCATACTGCTGCTTGGAGCCTTCGGGTGATCTTATCTGCCGCTGCAGCCATAAATCACAGAATCAGCGAGTGCTGCTTCATTTCACCTGTTGGGTACCGACTGGTCACAGAGCAGCGCCGTTCTCATGCAGATGAAACATTACCGAGCTGTGAGAGCTATCTGCTGCGTGAATCAGAGACACCACAGTGGAAAACTGAGTGTGTGGACAGAACGAAAGGGACAGAAAAAAAAGAAGATGATGGAGTGAATTTTGTAAGAGATTTAATAAATATACAGCTTTATGGCAATACTTTTTTGAGATAATAAGAATTTTTGTTGCATTTTGTGATATTTGCCGGCAGGGCCGTGCAGAGATCTTTGGAGGGGCAGGTGCTCAAAGTTAAAAGGAGACAAATGGACCACAAACACCATCCAGATACATACTTTTCATATCTGTTTGAACTGCAGCAACCCAGAATGTAACATGGAATCACAACATAACACATCGTTGTCCACACCTCTGATCTTTGTTTCACCTGATGGGCACACTGAACAGCTTGTGGTGGTGGTGGTGGTGGGTGGTGGGGGTGGGGGGGGAGGGGGCGCTAGAAAGTGGAGACACTACAAAAAAAAGCATGGGAGAGATATCAGTTGATCAAAGAAGTGTTTTGTGATAATGACAATATGCAAAGACAAGTAAGATTGAAAATCTGTGACCGTGAGCTTCCAAACTGTTCTGAAAGAGGAACATTGATGGAGGAAAAGAATAAAGGGGAGGTGGAGAAACAGCCTTTATCCCTCAAGATGTTCATTTAGGACTGAGGAGGATCATGTTTTAAGTTGAATATAGATCAACATAAGACTGTTTCACTGTGTCTACTCTTCCAGAAGTCTTTGTAAGTTTGACTAAAATTAGAGAACAATGATGGAAGAGTTGTGACACTTCTTGATAAAAATTTCACAGAATTATTTTGGTTTTCTAACCTCAGTAAAACACAAACATGACTTCAACATGAAATATCTCATCCTGTATTTATTAGCAGGCATGTATAGTACATACTGAACAAACTGAAGGAGAGAGAGAAAAAAAAGAGAAAGATAACAGAGGAAGGGTGTGTGAGATTTTACAGCCATGAATTTGCTCCATGATGCTGATTCATAATCTGCTCTTTCTCACTTAATGAATGCATGAATGAATTCATTTATTCATTCATTCATTTAGTGCAAAAAGTAAAATTAAAAAAATAAAACAAAAAACTAACAAAAAAACTATAATTTCGACTGATATTTTTGAATGACAGGTTCAGAAAATCACATTTGAAATAATTGTAATATTTTTAATGTTAATGTATCTGTACTGAAAAAGTCCAAAATTATGTGAATATATACATTGCATTGTTTTAGAGAAATAACATAACCATTGCCTCTAGAAACAGTTAAAACATTGCAGCTCAAAGTAAAATGATCCATCTCTCTGATGCATTCAGCTCCTGACAGAAGAAACATTCAGAAACAAACAGAAGCCTGACAGACTTTCTCCCCTCAGCAGGTTGTGTGTTTAACTCGCTTCTAGAACGTTATGAGGGGTGTGTGAGTCAGACATGCTCACTTCAGAAATGAACACTGCTGGAAACCTTCTCACTGGACCAATGCAGCTTCTCAACATCTTTCAGACTGATCAATAATTAACCGATGATGAAGATCTATGCTTCCTCATTATAATGCCTCTCAGGGCCGGGTCTACGCAGGGGCAAGAGGAGGCCTGGCCCCCTCAAATAAATGTTGTGCCCCTCAAACTAAATCCCCCAAAATATATTAGCACGAGCACGCATCGCACTATCCTCGCTCCGAAGCTACATGCAGACACCCACCTCCTCCATGGAATGCACGTGCACATGGAATGCCCCCCCCCCCCCCCCCCCCCCCCCCCCCCCCCCCCCCATACACTTGATACGTCCCCCATGAGATGAATGTCTGGCGACGGGTCTGCAGTGACCAATTGCTTCTCTGCACGTCAATGGTGGACTGGCTATTTCAGCACCATGGACAGCGTCTTCGATTTATTGGTAAACAGCAACCCACTGTTAAACTTCACCACAACAGTCAATTGGCTATATCAGCAGCAGCATGGGCAGCATTTGGAATTCATCAATGAATAGAGGCCCACTGTTAATCTTGGCCAAAATGGTGGGTTTGGGTATTTTAGCAGCATGGACAGTGCCTTGGAATCATAATGAAAAAGCAGCCCACTGATTTTCTGCACCACAATGGTGGATTAGCTATTTCAGCACCATGAACAGCATCTTGGATTTTTACCGAAACAGTGACCAACTGATACTCTGCACCACAATGGTGGATTGGCTATTTCCACACCATGAAAAGCGCCTTGGAATCATCATGAAAGAGCAAACTACTGATATTCTGCATCACAATGGTGGATTGCCTGTTTCAACACCATGGACAGCGCCTTGGATTTATTGGTAAACAGCAACCCACTGTTAAACTTCACCACAACAGTCAATTGGCTATATCAGCAGCAGCATGGACAGCAATTGGAATTCATCAATGAATTAAGACCCACTGTTAAAGGTATACTGGAGGATCCTTAAAACCAATCAGAATTGTGTGGTTCCAAATTGTAATTGGGCAGTCATAATGCCAATCAATGTGGGAACGTGTTTGCGTGATGACATATCATGTCGAGTCGCCACCTCTGTGCGCCTCTTCGAGCCGTGCATGCGCAGACCATTGTTTAGGAAGTGACATGCAGTGGGAGCAACCAAAGCACCTCATTCAGAAGCGGCTTGCTCCTCCCGCCAACGCCTCCAAAGATGGCCAGCCACAAAAAAAAGAATACTGTTTGAGATGGCAGAGGATTGAAGAAAGGCCATAGAAAAGAAGGGCAAAACATGTGTTTTACTCGGAGATTCCTTTATGAGGTGGCGGACATTCAAAGCACAAAAGGGATTTAGGACTGATCGCAACGTGGGGAAGTTACTGCTAGACAGGTAACATGCTTGTTATCCCATTCAAATGTGTTTCTGTTGCATAAACACATAAGACACTACTTTACGGATCGTATTCTTATGTATGATTGGAAGAAGAGTCCGACATGATTACAAATGTGTTTTAATCCTATGCGGAAAGACAATGCTCCAGCTGCGCGGATGTAAACAAACTGACATGCGGCTGACGTGTGCGCTCCCCACAGTCATCATGCCGAGAGAGACGTGCATGCGTAGTGCTCCAAAAATGGCAAATTGGCCATGTTGTATGAAATCGGTGGAGAATCCTGGAATATGCCTTTAATCTTTACCAAAACACTGGGTTTCGCTATTTCAGCACCATGGACAGCTTCTTGGATTTTTACCAATAAAGTGACCAACAGATACTCTGCACCACAATGTTGGATTGGCTATTTCCGCACCATAGACAGCAAATTGGAATCATCATATAAGAGCGAACTACTGATATTCTGCATCACAATGGTGGTTTGGCTGTTTCAGCACCATGGACAGCGCCTTGGATTTTGAATGACACACTGACCAACTGCTAATCTGCACATCAATGGTGGGTTGGCTGTTTCAGCACCATGGACAGTGCCTTTGATTTATTGGTAAACAACAACCCACTGTTAAGCTTCACCACAACACTCAATTGGCTATATCAGCAGCATGGACACCAATTGGAATTCATCAATGAATAAAGACCCACTGTTAATCTTTACCAAAACGGTGGGTTTGCGTATTTCAGCACCATGGACAGTGCAGAGGATTTTTAATGATACTGCGACCAACTGATACTCTGCACCACAATGGTGGGTTGGCTATTTCAGCTCCATGGACAGCGCCTTGGATTTATCTGTAAACAGTAGGACTGTAACGGTATTTGTATTTGTCCCGTACCATCACGGTACGGGGGTCACGGGTTGGTACACACAATCACATGACGAACACACGAGTGAGTAAAAAAAAAAAAAAGCGAGTCCTGATTCCAACCTTAGGTGGATGTAATGAGCCTAAAAGCTGCCAGCGACCAGAAGAAGAATAACAAACAGATCCAAACATTTTTACAACATTTTTACACAATGCTATCAGTCTCCAATAGAAACAAACTCCTTAAAATCACTCACACAGCATCTAAAATAATCTGCTCTCCCACACCAAACATTTCAGAACTGAATGACAGAGCAATACCCCGACTTGCCAAATCAATAGTGTCAGACACAGATCACCCTCTTCATAACTTCTTCCAGCTCCTCCCCTCCGGGCGCAGATATCAGACTCTTTAATGTAGACGGGCCCGTTTTAACAAGAGTTTTGTTCCATCAGCTGTACTGAACAAGGCACCTTGCTGACTTACTTGCCAATCTATGTTAACTGCTGTTTGTTGTTCTTTGTTGTATATTCTGTTTTTGTAATTGTCTTATTGTCTTACTTGTGGTGTATGTGATGGTGTCCATAACATAACATAACATAACTTGAACTGACATGAAGGCTGTGGAAACAAATTTCCCTTCACGGGATAGTAAAGACTTATCTATCTATCTATCTATCTATCTATCTATCTATCTATCTATCTATCTATCTATCTATCTATCTAAACAAACGAAGAAGAAAGTACAAGTGGAATGAGAGATGCAGCGTGTGCAGTTGGAAGACTCGCCAGTCTCGTATAAATCTGTCCCATGGGAAAGCTTGGGAAAGACGCTCTGGACATTTGTGAGCTTTTGTTTCTTTTTCCCCACTGTACCAAAAAACGTACCGAACCGTGACCCTGACACCAAGGTATGTACCGTACCGTGGCTTCTGTGTACCGTTACACTCCTAGTAAACAGAGACTTAACATTAATCTTTACTACAACACTCAATTGGCTATATCAGGACCATCGGCAGCGAATTGGATTTCCTCAATGAACAGAGACCCACTTTTAATCTTAACCAAAATGGTGGATTGGCTATTTCAGCACCATGGACAGTGTCTTGGATTTATCTGTACACAGTGACTTGATATTAATCTCTTCCACAACAGTCAATTAGCTATATCAGCACCATGGACAGCAAATTGGAATTCATCAATGAATCGAGACTGACAATTAATCTTTACCAAATCCGTGGTTTGCCTATTCCAGCACCATGGACAGTGCCTTGAAAACATTTTGAAAGAGTGAACTACTGATATTCTGCACCACAATGGTGGATTAGCTATGTCAACAGCATGGACAGCGCGTTCGATTTTTAATCACCAAGCATTGGATTGTTCACCCACTAATAGGGAACGTGAGCTGGGTTTAGACCGTCATGAGACAGGTTAGTTTTACCCTACTGATGATGTGTTGTTGCAATAGTAATCCTGCTCAGTGACCCAGGGCCGGGTCTACGCAGAGGCAAGAGAGGGCCTGGCCCCCTCAAATAAATGTTGTGCCCCTTCAAACTAAATCCTCCAAAATATATTAGCACGAGCACGCACCGCACCATCCTTAGTTATGCAACTCCATACCAGTAGATGGCGCCATTCTGCCACATGAGCACTGAGTGCTCAGGATGAACAGCTCCGGCCTGCATGGGAAACACACCGAATGTTCTCTCCTCTGTGATCAACAGGTATGATAAAACACACTTTTCACATGTTGAAATTGATCAAAACCATGATGTCAATGCATTATCCATAAGGTTGTTGTGTTATAAGAGACTTTTGAGATGTATTGTTCGTATAGTTCGCCTTTTTGTTAACTTTATTTGTGTAAGCTGGTCGAGTGTGTGTTTTCAAGCACGTGGAACGAACAGTGATTTTAAGTGTATTAAGTCAGTAATAATTCCAGATAATTCCAGTTGTTGTATACATGTTATATATCCCTTCAAAATCTCGCAGTAGCATGTTCTGTGAGAAAAAAAAAAATTGAAGTGTTTTCCACCTCGTTTTTCATGTTGCGACTTGTCTTTTGATTTTAATTTATTTGAGATTAATTGATACTTATTTGCATTGTTAAAGGATCTTTCTATGAAATTTATTGCACTTTCTGCTGAAATACTTTATTTTTCCGTATTTTGCTGGTGAAAGTTTTAGTTTCTGTTGCTGTTACCAGCACTTTCACATTGAACTTAAGTGTAGATTAAGAATGTAGCTCAGAATAAATGAGCTCTGGTGTTAGAAACACACTAAAGGTTGTCTCCTCTCTGTGGTCCACAGTTCTTTCCATTTACTGTCCAGCCCATATTTCCCCATTGTCTGGCACCGGTAACAGAACCAGATGCGGAGCAGTGAATACAGCACACAGACTGGTAATAATACAAAAATCAAGGGTTCATTTACAAAATCAGATTCTTCGAAAAACATTAGACTTTCAGGTGAAAGGGAACAGAAGGTTAATACTACTACAGTACATAAATGAAGACTGAGTTCTACCAGCTAGCAAAACAAGAGGAAAATTACATCCTGAAAATTAGGAAAAAACTAGGAAACAAACAAACTAGGAAAAAATAATAAGGCACTCGACTCACTAATCAAGAAAATGCATGAACTAATAAGAGTCGAGTCAACAGAAAATAATCCCAGAAATCCTAACCTCCTCTAAACAAATAAACTGTACAACCCTTGGAAATAATACCTGGTGTGTGAATGTAATTTGTCCAAAGTAAAGATAAACCAGCGGCAGAAGATTCTACTGAGGAGCCAACGGTGAATTTCAAGTTAAATCCAAGATGTATTGATGATATAATGTCAGGTTTTCAATGATGAACAGATTGCCGAAACAGAACCTGAAAGGTCAACATGTAGTTGTGGCAAAACTTGCTCTCCTCCTGTCAGTATATTTCTCGTATCCCTGGTCCTTCATCTGATTTATCCTCCAAATTCATTTTCCTTATCTCCTTCCCCTTTCCGCCATCACAGCCTTTTCCCCCTGAAAAATACCACTTCTTGTGGTGTCACACCTCGCTCTTTCCCTCTTCACTGACTGTAGCAGTCCCACCCTTACAACTCGGTCTGTTTGAATCTTCTTTTTCTGATCTCTCTAAGAAGTAAAATACTCTTATATGAAACAAGAAATGGGTTCAAATCTTAATATTACAGGCAATTAGAAATGTCAAAACCTGATAAAATAACGGTTGTAGTTATTTTATGAGCTTAACTCCTTCACAGAGTTTAAACAGTGAGTTAATTACAATGTCTGACAGCCAACAGAAGGTCTTTGGCCTCATTTAAGCCACATCTAAGGGGAAAATACATCGCTTTCATCACAGAAAAGCTTTTTGTTTTAACGGCAATGGTTTGAAAATAATGTGATTTATCCAGAAACCACAGCACTGAACTCAGTGTAGTTAGCAGGTCAGGCCACAAGGTGGCAGTGTTTGTTTTGTAATCAAACCACACGCATCCAGGGCACAGAGAACAATACACTGTCAAATTAACTTGGGGAGTAAAAGGACATTTGAATGGATAGATGACTAAGTTGGATTGATTTTACACTGACTGTCAACTCTAAAACTTAAATGTGACCACTGAAGTGAATGTGAGTGTGTGTGCTTGTTTGTCTAGTATTTCTACATTTGGAAAATAGTAATAAAACAATAGATGTATGTCCATAGACATCTGTATTCACATTTAAAAACTTCCTTTGAATGGCCAGGGCTCTCTATGGCTGTATCTCCGTCACATCACGTGACTCACTTTGCACCAATACAGTTCCTTCTTTCTGAACACAAACTTCCTGCTCCAGGGCTCAGCTGGACCCCAGGGGAGGAAAAACCAGCTGAAAGCAGTGATTATAGAAACAGAACTGCAACTCGTATTATTGTCAGTAATGGTGTTGTAATGCTGGAAAAGTAATTGGATTACTCTATACTAAAGATAGTAACACCGTTTATATTGATATAATCACTCCCATCACTGCAAACGAGGTTCAGTGCCATGCTGTCAGGGTGAGTTTGTAAAAACAGCCCAAATACTACAGCTGTCGGAGAAGTGCTGTGGACATTTCACTGTATGTTGCACCAGAAGAGTCTATCTATCTATCTATCTATCTATCTATCTACCTATCTGTTTAACAGAAAGGGTAAAATATGTCAAAAAGGGAATTGATTCACCAGAAAAATTTGACATTTCCTGTGGTGTCCCCCAGGAGTTATTTTAGGACCAATATTGTTCAACATTTCCATGAATGAAATAAGCAACGTTTCTCAGTCTCTACTCTCAATCATACTTTTTGGAAATGATACTTACATTTTATTTAGTAGTCATACTTATAACGAACTTGTAACCACGGTAAACCAGGAATTAAATGAAGTGAAAAAGTGGATGGACAGCAATAAAGTATCATCAAATATAAGCAAGACAAAGGTGATGATGTTTGGAAATCTTAAAATGGAGAATTCAATGTGCCGAAATTCTGTACCTTTCACAAAAGATTTGGTGTGACTGTATGTGGAGTGAGAGTGGAACAGCCTGGCTATTCATCACAAAAACTACCAAAATATCTCTAAATCATCCAGTAATTAAGTTTATTTTCTTATTTAAATGTATATAACACTTTTGAAGAGAACAACCTCTGATAAAAGGAAATCACTCAGTGTCAGGACAAGTTAAATCTTCTATTTTCCATCTCCACTTCATCCCAGTGTTGTTGTGATGCTTTGAGTCTGTAACAAAAAAAAAAAAAAATCCAACCCAACTAAGTATACTTCATTATCAGCCTTGAGAAAATTCCTTTTTTTCTGCACTGACCCTTCCTGTTTCTAGGATGTGGAGGTGCAGCCACATTATGATATTCCAGAAAGCTGATCGGGGTCAAGGGTCAAATCAGGGAAGTTCACCAACATGGTCCCCCACCAGCAGAAATTATTCAGTCAGTATTTCCACATTTGGGGAATTTGCAGGGGTCAGCACAACCTCAGTGAAATGACTGAGTCTGGCTCTGGGTGAAGCGTCTGACAGGTCAGTAAGTGTCAGCATGTGGTAACTGAAGCTCTGAGCCTGGTTCTGCAGGTTTCTTCCTGTTAAAAGGGAGTTTTTCCTTTCAACAGTCACTTATGCTTGCTCAAGTGGCTCTGTTGGGTTTTCTCTGTAAAAGTGTTGAGATATGACTATGTTGTAACTGGCACTTTATAAATAAAGCTGAATTGAATTGCTGGTAATCTGTTCTCTCAGGGATAGTCCTGATCAGATGAACTTTGCCACTATAGACACCCTTCATTTATACACTCTGATGGGAAAGAGCAATTCTTTGACATTATATAACCTGAAATAAACTTCAATCATTAACAGTCTTTTTACACACCAGGTATTTGCTGTACGGTTGTACTGAGCATTGACTTCACATAGAACCAGACAGCAACAGCTTCACATTATTGGACCTCGGATTTACTTCCTAAATAATATTTAGGGTTTTTATTTGGCAACTTTAATCAGCATGAATTTACTAAAGGTAAGACTGTTTTTATAGCTTTACATTTTATGGAAATGTGATCAATATTGTGAACATTGATAAAGATAAGCTTCTGTTTGTGCAAACTTTTCAAAAAGATTGAACTTCATTTTAATGTTAAAATGTAAGCATTATGTTTCAGTGGTTCATCCTAAGATGAGAAACAAGTTGATTCAAATTGTTGAAAGGTTTGTCATTAATGTGTTGTCTAATTATTTTACTTTTGTTTTTCATGAAAACAAATATTTCCTCTACCAAGGGTATGTTCAATGCTCCTCGTAAGTCCATTTTGATTTCTCACATAAAGTTCTAAATTCACATTACTATGTAACACGAGTGCTCATTACACAATCTTAGTAGAAAATGTGATTAATCCAGATGTGCTTGTCTTTACAGTTCTTGATAAACCATGGAGAGACGTACCATGGGGGTGAGTATTCATGGTGGAGTGTAACTTCTGCCATACTTCAACAACAAGAAGAATCTGTAGGTTTTGAAGATGCTTATAGTTCATCCTATTCAATCTCCTTTTAAAACAGATATGAAAAAGAAGACTATCATTATGTGAGGCACTATAAACCTCAATCAGAAGCCAAACATCTCAGGATTCTGCTGTTCGGACCACCAGGCTCTGGAAAGTCCAGCTTTATCAACTCTGTTGACAGCGCTCTGCGAGGAAGAATTCCGTTTCGAGCTTTGTTCGGCACTGGCTTTGATGGCAGCTTCACTGAGCAAGTATGAAGAACTTGTCATAACTTGAATACTGTTTAACACTCATAGAAAGACACAGAGCAAAACATGTTTCTAGACTTTCTCCAGTGTTCAACTCAAAGTCAGGACAGCTACTTTTTCACAGCAAAGAATAAACAACAGAGTGTGAAATGGAGAAACTGATCATTTGAAATGTCGACATCTTCAACACACGCTAACAGTTTGATCACTTTTCTTTTTTTAACTTGCAGTACAGAACTTATAAAATCCCGACAGAAAAGCCTGGGACCTTTTATCCTTTTGTCTTCGGTGACACCATGGGTATTGAGAAGGGCTCTGGAAGAGAAATGGATGTGGAAAATATGAAATTGATCATGGAAGGACACGTCAATGAAGGATTTAAGGTATGAAATTGACATTGTTTTTCCTCCCTCTGACTTTGTTTAGCAGTGCACACAGCTCTGTAAACATCCAATTATTATTCTAGAAAAGTTAAAAGATATCAATATGGACACCTCTGAAGTTCCAGAACATGATGTGGAATATGTCCTGAACCAATACAAATGTAGTGGAGCCACACTTTTCGAAAGAGATCTTATCTTTGACACAAAAGAGCAAACAACAGACACCTATGTATGGGCTCTATGCACAACTCAACCACTTCCTGAACTTCAGGAGGCTCCTTGTTTCCTGTCTTTTATGATAGGACGAGCTGATTACTGCAGGTGTGTCTGACCGTTGCGCTTACAGAGGTCAGGGACATCTGGATTAATTCCAGTGGGGCCGTCAACAGCAGGAGAAATCGAGGGTCATTAATACATGGGGCTCCAGCGCCCGACCCCCGACCCCGCCAGACCAAGGAAACCTGCAAACCGAAGTGTGGAGACCCCCAGGCCCGCCGGGACCAGAGGACCCAGGCACAGTAACCCCAACACCAGACCGGGACCAACTCCTGGTGTGAAGGACCCCCCTGAGGAAATACTGAAATTAAACAGCTAAAACGTGATAAAATATGATACGAAATTAAAATAAAGTAGTGAGAGAGGATTACTACGGAGCCCCGGACATGACATGGTAAAAAAAAAAAATTTAATTGTGTCCACGAATTACTAATTCGTTCCCTCTAAATAATTAAATCGTGTGCACGAATTACTAATTCGTTCCCACGAATTAGTTATATCATTCATATACTGAACAGTTCAGTAAAGTTGGCAGCATATTGACAGATACGGACTTTCAGTCTCAATAACTCTTTAACAAAATGTCAGTAGCATACAAAGGGCGCTGCATCCCATCGTTGTGAGGTGGACGATATGCTATAAGCTCATTTTTATTAAAAATATCTGTCTATCAAGCAGCAGAAACAATATTACAACAAATTAGTAATTCGTGGCCACAATTAAATTTTTTTTTTTACCATGTCATGTCCGGGGCTCCATAGATTACAAAGCAAAAAAGTGAAAGAAGTTCTAAGTACGTAATAAAATAGAATAAAATTACATAAATGAAGATGGAATAAGAGGACTATAAAAGGTCAGTTAAAAGCCTGATTAAAAAGGTGTGTTTTAAACCTCCCTTTAAGAGCATCAACAGTCTCTGCGGTCCTGAGGTTCTCCGGCAGGCTGCTCCACAGGCGGGGGCCGTAATGGCTGAAGGCCGCCTCACCATGAGTCTTGGTTCTGGCTTTAGGAACACACAATAAGGCACTGCCAGAGGACCTCAGGGCCGCGAGGGTCGATAGGGTAAAAACAGATCAGCTAGATAAGAAGGCGCAAGGCCGTTAAGACATTTAAAAACTAATAAGAGAACTTTAAAATCCATCCTGAAGCGGACAGGGAGCCAATGCAGCGACTGTAAAACTGGTGTAATGTGGCTCCGCCCCCTGGTCCTCGTCAGCACGCGAGTGGCTGAGTTTTGTAATAACTGTAGGTTTGAAATGTTCTTTTTGGGAAGACCAGAGAGCAAGGCATTACAATAATCTAATCTACAGGAGATAAAAGCTGCATTAGCACCTCTGTACTGGCCTGAGAGAGAAACAGGCGACTCTGGCTATATTCTTAAAATGATAAAATCCAACCTTAGTTATGTTTTTAATGTGTGGAATAAAATTTACCTCATAGTCAAAAATCACGCCCAGGTTCTTAACTGATTGTTCTGGTTTAAAATCCTGTAATTTAGGTAAAATTGTCTCTCTCTGACCTTCGGGACCGATAACTAAAACCTCAGTCTTGTCCTGGTTGAGCTGCAGGAAATTCACTGCATCCATGACTTGATGTCTGAGATACAGTTAAAAAGGGTTTCTATTGGCCCTGAGTCACCAGGAGACACGGCGATGTACAGCTGAGTGTCGTCAGTATAGCTATGGAAGCTGATGCCGTGTCTCCTGATGACGTCCCCAAGAGGAAGCATGTAGAGATTAAAAAGGATGGTATCACTTAATCAAGATTTCTCAACATCTTTATTGAAAAAAATGGATGAGTGAATTATACACTGTCAAACTCTAAAAGGCTGAAGGCTATAACAAAGAGTTTGATGAAAAAAAAGAATGCACAGAGTACAAGGGGCCAACTGGATATTCCTTGTAAATTCCTTATCCTCACGAAACAGGAGGCATATGTCTGAACTATTAGAATAAATCAAAATATAAATAACTTGTGCATTTCATAAACAAATTAAATATAGCCTATAAATAACAATGGAACATTTCTGGGACTAAAGAGGATACGTGTGATAGCATAGGCTACTTCCAAAATAAATCCTTCACTGTAGTGGCCAAGAGTGAGGAGTTCTAGGGTCATCCACGCTTTCATCTGTTTTTTGTTCTTGGTGAAAAGTTCTTTGAGACGTTGTGCCAAACCGCTGTTCCGACCAGCTGCTTTGTATATTTTCATAACACTGATAACTGTGTCATGATTTTGAGATAAATCAAGATACTCAGACAGAGGAGGCCTACTGTAGATTGAGGGAAGGCATCTTCTAGTTAACTCTCTAAACTGTGGAGACACTCGATTAAATGTGCCGATCATGGACATGTCCAGATTGAGGATGAGTCTAATAACCATGGATATAATTTCTTCTGGAAGAATAATAAACTACAGTAGATTAACGTTTGGTTGGAGGGTTCCCCCCCTACCTGTTTATTGACAGGGCTGATACTGACAGAGGACGTAGACGACAGTATGTGATTGACAGAGGGAGATGGTTAAAAAAATCCTGTGAAATTATGAAGAAATCTGGATTTATTACTCATTTGTAAACACAACACTTATCAGTCAAAAGGCAAGGATCCAAAAGTTTATTAATTGAATTCATAACAGCGCTGAGAGAGAGAGAGAGAGAGAGACAGAGAGAGAGAGACAGAGAGAGAGAGAGAGCTGCTTGCGGGTTAGGGGGACGGTCAGTAGGCTATGAGTAGGTAAGAACAACAACAATCAAACAGCAGCAGCAACCATTATTCATTGCATTATTACATATGTGGGAAGTTATTACAACATTGAAAGTTGAAGAGTTTCACTCCCCCACAAACGTAATAAACCTCTACAAACGTAACAGTTATTACATTTGTGGGAAATCCCGTGTTACGTTTGTTGTAGGCAGCGGCTATTGCGTTTGTGGAAAATGTTTTACGTTTGCAGGATTATTACAAAAGCTGCATATTTTTATAACATTTGTGGTTTATTACGTTTTTGGGCATTATTACATTGGCGGGTGTTACAGTGCCTATAATGTTGAATTCACTGTGTCGAATTATACAAATTATGACTCGTTATTGTGATTTTTGAAAATGTTGCCTTTTTTCAGCTCTTTCGTGGCAGTACCCCAACAGGATCTGACTACAATCAAAATCCGACCATAAATGACAAAGTTCATGTTCTGGTTTGTGTTGTTGATGCTGGCAAAGTGGAACTAGTGAAGGATGGGCTTGATCACAAGATGAAGGAGGTCAGAGACGCAGCTCGAGCCTTAAGTGAGTCTTCACAACTATTTTAGAAATGTCCATTTGATTTTTACTGTCAATGTCAGCTTTATTTATATAGCACTTTTAAAAAGGGTCTCAGGTCAGCCAAAGAGCCTTACAGTACAACACAATGACAATCAATTGAAGCAAAACAGTAAAACAGGGAAATAGCTCAATTACAAGATCCAGTTGAGGTCACGCTGCACAAGAGGCTATTTGCAGACTGCACAGAGAGGGGCAACATGTTCCACAGCCTGGGAGCCAAAACTGCAAAGGCTCAATCTCCTCTGGATCTGGTCTGCTGATCTCAGGGCTCTGGATGGTTGATAGACCTTGACTCATTGGCTGCCATTCATTTTCAGATCAGCCAACTTCTCACTGCCAGTTAATTGAGAGCATTTTCAATTAACTTTCAAGTCCCACAAAGTGAAGTTGTGACTCAGGGTTTTTTTTTCTTCTTTTCTTCAGGGAACCTCAAACATCTGAACAGTGGTTTCATTCTATAAAATAAGGAAAACAACACTGAAAAGGGAATTTTGATAATAAATGGTCATTTATTGACAGAAATATATGACAAAATATTACAGCTTTTCACAGTTCAGCATGTATGCTGTCAAAGCAAAAGTGTTTTGCATGTGTGCATGGGCTGATTTCCACCCCGACACACATGAGATTAAAAACTTTTGAATCCAGACTGAAACAATTCACCAACATCGGAACGTTTCAAAAATTCTTGGAGCTTTTTAAGAACAGCTTTCTCTAAAACCTTGAAAATAAAAGCCAGTCTAGAATGGCAGTGGGGATCTAACAGCAGGGGTCTTATTTACAAAGAACTCCACGGAAATAAAAGTAAAAATACTCACACAGGGAAGGAGAGACTTTAACAGAGGCTATCGATCTATTTGCAACCTGGTAAAATCATTACTGCACAGGAGTCAGAAATATATTTTGGGTTCTCTGGTGTTGTTTTGTATAAACTGTATGTAAAACTGCATTTCCACCCAAGTAATATCTATCTATCTATCTATCTATCTATCTATCTATCTATCTATCTATCTATCTATCTATCTATCTATCTATCTATCCAACTTGATCCCAAATGTTAAGTCACCACCAGGCCTCCAGTAACAGTTTATTGAGGATGTCTCACTGCTCAGTCAGCTTGTCTCTTACACACCCTGTCCACCATTTAGAAATTAGGGAGATTGACCCCTGTGGGGTGAGGCCTACCAGGTATTTAATGGTGTGTTTCTGCTTGTAGTGGGAGTAGGTCTGTGATTCTCAAAGTAATCAAGAATAACTGAAACCCAACTACCAAATGTGTCTCCAAACTGATGTGGCATTGTGTGCTGCAAACAGTGTCCATCAGGCCAGTGAGCCAAAGGTGCCAGATGGAAATACAGAGCAAACATAGTCTGTCTTAAGATTTCATACACTGCTGTGTGTCTGATGTGGAAAATGTATGCAAGGTGCTGTTGGAGCAAGTTGTGCATCTCAGCATGCTTGGACTTCTTTTCGTTGGTAAATCAAGTCAAGCTCGGCACTGATCACCAGGGGTTATATATCTATATCACATACTGTGGCACAAAAAGAAGTCATTTTTTGACCATTAGAGATGCAGACACTATTTGGAATTTGGAAACATTGGCATAAACTTGGTAAATCTGACTTTAGGTTTCACTCTTTCTTTCCAGGGATCCCCCAAGTAGCTGTCCTCACTAAAATTGATCAAGCCTGTCCAAAGGTTAAAAGAAACATCCAGAATGTCTACAAGAGCAAGATCCTGAAAAAGAAGGTAAGCAGTCTTTTTTTGAAGAGTGCATTGATATTGAATACTGAGCGGTAAATCTCAGACGAAAAACAAAACAAAGTTTATGTTCAATGTTTTTTTTGTTGAAACTTAGGTAGAACATGTGAGTGTGACCCTGGGGATTCCACTGAACTGCATCTTCCTGGTACAGAACTACACCGAAGAAATCAAAACAGATGAGGACATGGATGCACTGCTTATGTCCATAATGAGAAGGATCACTGACTATGGAGAAGACTACCTGAATGACATCGTACTACGATGAAAACCAGCAAACCTGTGCCTCATCCTCGAAAGTCTGATTTAAAGGAGTCATATTATGCAAAATGCACTTTAAAAAGGTGTCTTTACAGTCATATTGCCTCCCAGAGCCTCTGTATGATCCTCCAGAAGTGAAAAATTCAGTCACGTCCCTCAATTGTGGCTCCACTTTTAAGGAAATACACACTCAAACACGCGGTTCTGAAATCTCCCTCTTTCTGACGTCATGAAGAGGAACGCCACTCCCCCCCGGAAGAGGATCCAGCCTTTGGCCGGCCCCCGGATAGGTCACTCATTCCGGCTGTATTTTCTCATCCATCGCCAGTGTTTTCATAAAGTCAGCTCCTCCACCGTCTTCAGGTGGGTCAGCTGACGAGCTGACAGTTTTCGCTAACTTAGCCACAATTAGCTCGGATGGGAACGTAGCGGAGCTCCTCTCCCCAGCAGAGAGGCACTTTGAGTCGGCTGCGGCTGTGACGGCGCCCGGGCGTCTGACTTCCAGGAGCCGAGTTGGGGCCGATTGAGTAAACGGCCCGGAGCTGCTCCACGGAAGCTGGTCCCGAAGCCGGTGGAGACACACGGCTCACGCGCAGCCGCTGGGCTGCTCCTCTCCTCGCCGGGACGCTGCGAAGCTCCGGAGCCCAGCGGAGGCGCACTGCGCGCCGGGCGCAAAGTCAACACACACCGGCAGCGCCGTCCGGATGAAGAGGGCTGCTCCTCTGAGAGGCGGTCGTGCTCTCGATATTACACGAACAACACATGATATAAACAGAAAATGAAATAAAAAAACACACCTCATTTCGCTTCTGTAAGGTCGCTCTGCTCGTTCAGCGACATTGATCTGTAATTTATAGACTTCCAGCAAGGATGACTTCATGGTTTATGTTTTGATCTCAAACGAGAGCTTTTCTTTATCCAATAGTTACTTTTGTATGGTTCATTCTATATAAAAACGGTAATTTCCACGTTTGCTGCTGTCTGGGACCCTGTTGAGCTGATTCTCTCCTCCCGAGGCAGCGGAATAACAACATATAGGAAAAAGTTTTTGTCCGTGAGGTCGTGCATTGTGTTTTATTTTGAAACTTCCGGTATAACTTCCTGTAAGGTGCTTTCTTAATGACAGGCTGTGTTCGAAACCGCATACTTACGTACTACTCATACTAACTTATTGAGTATGCAGTGTGTTTACACTGGCAGTATGCAATTTTGAGTATGCGAGAATTTCCCGGATGCATACTGCATTCGCCAGAAATGTTGAGTATACATCGTGTGTTCACTACTCATACTGAAATTGCCCAAGATGCAACGCGACGGACATTTGAATAAACTTTATTCAGTTCACAACGACTGTTTCTCCATGATGTACATTTAGCAAGCTGAGTATGGTTCTAGATTTAATCTTCCCTCCATTGTTTGTGCTCGTAGGTATGTTATGTTACGAGATTTCTGATTCGATTGACATTGATTAAAAATAGTAAAAAAAAGAAAAAAAAAACACTTACATCTGAGAACAAGTCCATGCTGAAAGTGACCATGATGTACCGAAGACGGCGAGCCGATCTTTGTTGAAGAGCCGAAAAAACTCTCCGTCGGTAAAGCATCATAATTGGCATAATAAGTGGTCCGTTAACGGGACAGCGGTCCAAACGGCGACGTTAAGCGAGATATATTGCTGAAAGATTGACTTCTTGTTTTCAAAGTAAAAGCACAGATTTATCACTGAGGTTTTTTTTGCATGAGAAAGGGAAAGGGGTGGTTTATTTTGGTGAAAATAACCGGAAGTGCGTTGCTCACTGCGGCTGGCTTGAATTTCGCCGAAATCGTCTGAAAAAAATCCTAAACGGCTGATATTCTGACAAATAAACGACACACTCGGGCTCTAAACCACCACTTTGTCGCCTAATTTAAAAAAAAAATCTCGATGAAGTTATACATTTGACGAGTTTAGAGCTACAGTGAAATCAGCTTTAGCAGATCGATTTCTGCTCATGGAAGAAGTGCAATGCATTGTGGGTTATTATGTAGTATGCTGTAGTGTAAACGCTTCGCATACTGTTTGATGGACTGAGTAAGCAGGATGCAGGATGGATAGTATGAGTATGTAAGGATGTAGTAGACAGTATGCGGTTTCGAACACAGCCACAGTGAATTTACGAGGTGGGCGTGGCCAGATGCGTTCAAGTTCATCACGGAAAATAGGTTGTCAAAAACAGGCTGTTCTGAAGACGGCTCCTCAGAGCCACTTTTTAGACCGCTCAAACTCTGAAAATACGACGAATTTGAGGCAAACAAACTTATATACTATGTTGTTGGGCGTCTGTGACCTATATGACGTGACTGAAAAATAGCATAATTGGTCCACTTTAAAACAGTATTAATAATAATAAAAAAAACATTGTGTGTCTGACATCAGGACACATGCATGCTTTAAATGTCAGTTCTTGAGCGCTATGTTCATGGCAAAGAATCCATATGATGTGTGTGACAAAGTTTCAAAGCTCACACAAAAACATGAAGATGCACTGCTCTCTTTGTAACTTTGATGACTCTGTCTTTCTTGTTTTTGTAATTAAAGCTATAGCGCGTAACTTTTAAATATCTATGAATGTCTTTTTTTAGCCAAGCCACTACTAGTGGAGATGACAAAATGCAGATTAAGCGGATCGGCTTTTTCAATAGATAGAATTCTTGCTTTGCGTGTCGACCAGTGACATTCCCACGCTGGTGGGCAGGAAATTACGCATTTTATGTCACAACAAGAAGGGAGGGGGAGGACGTGTGGAGGGTCTCATAGCAACAAGCAGAGCTCAGGCAGACCGAGGAAGCGACGTGGCAGATAATACAAAGAAACGGCCGAGAAAGAGTCCTGAAGTGGATCCTACCACCAAAAAAAAGCCTGCACGGTCGGCAGAAGTATTGCTGACGAAGAAGGAAAGTGACTGACGGAGAAGGCAAACTAGGATTTGTATTAAATTAGCAGGCACTGTGTCTCCCATTTGTAATAAGCTATATGCGTTTGTGGCAAAAAAAAAAAAGAAAACAATAATTACCTCTTCGGAAGAGTCCATCTTTTTTCACCAGCTGTCCTTATTCACACAGAATAAAAGCCGTTTCCAACGGTGATTCGCATTTCGTGGCAGTGGTTGGGGGGAGGGGGGGAGGGGGGATGGGGGGGGGGGGGGGGGGGGGGGGCACCTGGGCATACCTCATGTGGAAGCACCGGCTTTATTGTTGTAAGAACGCAAAATTCCGCTAGAGGGTGACCGAAGTTATGCACTATAGCTTTAATTAAATTTTGTATTATATGTATGCACCCAGTTTTGACGATCAGGATCAAATAATTTACAGCAAATAATAATACTAATCAAATAATTTATTTAAAGGTGCTGTAGGCAGGATTTTGCTAGTCAATGCTAATTTTTCTGTGTTTTCTTTGGATTAAAAGTTAGAGCATCCATTGATAATCCTTTAGGAGTGTAGCATAATTGCACTACCGCGAGGGCGCAGCGTTTCCATCTGTCTCTGTTCTGAGCTGAAAAGGAATCTCGACAACTCCAGGTATCTTTGACCAATCAGAAGAGCCCATGAGGCTCTAACCGTGATTGGTCGAGGGGCGTTCGTCGCACGTTCTTGTGGGAGGGGCTTAACTTGCATAAGGGCGTGATGTCAGAGAAAACAGGACAGGATTGGCTGTGCTGGATTTCAAATGGCCATCTTAGATGGGTCAAATCGCCATCTTGCTTAGGTCACCCTAAGCAAGATGGCGGAGATGTGGAATCCTGCCTACAGCACCTTTAAGATTACACAAGTAAATTTAAAGGTATACTGGAGGATTCTCCACCGATTTCATACAACATGGCCGATTTGCCATTTTTGGAGCACTGTGCATGCGCAGCTCCCTCCCCATGAGGACTATGGGAGTGCACACGTCAGCCGCACGTCACTTTGTTTACATCCGCGCAGCTGGACCATTGTCTTTCTGCATAGGATTTTAAAACACATTTGTAATCATGTCGGACTCTTCTTCCAATCATACATAAGAATACGATCCGTAAAGCGGTGTCTGTTTATGCAACAGAAACACATTTGAATGGGATAATCAGCACGTTACCTCTTTAGCAGAAACTTCCCCATGTCGTGATCAGTCCTAAATCCCTTTTGTGCTTTGAATGTCCGCCGCCTCGTAAAGGAATCTCCGAGTAAAATACGTGTTTTGTCCTTCTTTTCCATGGCCTTTCTTCTATCCTCCAGGAGTTTCATTTGGAGACCCGTTTTATCCGATAATATGAAGAGCGGGGGAGGGAGGGAGGGAGGAGGGTGCTCGTGCTTCAACTCGCACACCGGGAACAAACACGCACACGGGCCGTGAGAGAGCGGGGGGTGCTTGTGGCTGCCAGGACGGAACACACCGTCCGTTTGGTAAACCTCCGGAACCTCCTGATGGCCACCCCGCCCCTGTTCGGAGGTGTTCGCGGGGGGAACAAGCCGCTTCTGCGGCTTCTGCTTCTGCAATGGTCGCTCCCGCTGCATGTCACTTCCTAAACAATGCTCTGCGCATGTGCGGCTCGAAACAAGCGCGCACACAGAGGCAGCGGCTCGACATGATATGTCATCACGCAAACGCGTTCCCACATTGATTGGCATTACGACTGCCCAATCATGAGTTGGAACCATACAATTCTGATTGGTTCTAAGGATCCTCCAGTATACCTTTAACTGTTTACTCATAATTGATGTGACTTTTAAAGAGCTACAGTTTTTCATATTTGATGAATCATGATGGAGATGTTAGTGAGTTGGAATGAAATAGTTTCTGCTCTTCTGTTGTTTAAATAAATATTTGATCTTTCACTTTAGTTGGCAGAGCAAACAGTTACCTTAGTCATTGTGACAGTTACAGTAACAACATGTAAGGAGACACATATATGTTGTGTGTGCATGGTTTTGGTTGTGCGTGCATGTGTGTGTGCAAAGAGAAAAAGGGGCTTCATGTGTACAGCCATATGTGCATATGTGAAAGAAGAAAAAGCCTGAATGACTGACAGAGTGAGTGTGTTTGGGTGTAAGAGAGTGAGTGCTGGTGTGGGACTGCAGTGGACTGATAATGAAAGATAATGAAATGGAAGAACGCTGCAATTGGATTCATGTGGTGTGTCCATGTGACTGTTATGCCTGTATTGAAGAACATCCATACTTTTTTGGAATCAGTCAAAAACACACAAATACAAACATGTTATATGTGTCTGTGCAGTGTGTGTGTGTGAGTGTGTTAGGGGTGGGCAATACTCCAAATTTTAGTATCGATCCAATACCAAGTAAATACTGGGCCAGTATCGCCAATACCGATACTGATCCTTTTTGTTAATTTTTTTTCATTACATTTCTAATATTATTTTACATACATCCCAGGTAGCAGTTTTGCTGTCTGATGCTGTAAAGTAGCTCCTAACAGTTCCTGCTCCTCTTCCTCATCTTAACGTTGCCATTAATGAGCCAGTCTTTCTGTTTGATCAGCATAAGAAGGAGAGCTGCACATTGAGCCTGAGTGAGCTGAGAGAGAGAGAGAGAGGAGCATTATTTGGAATTACCTTACCAGGATAATAAAACACGGGACCAAGATTTTAACCAAATAAAAGAACAATTTTTTATCGAAAAACACGAAGATTACTACAACAATGTCAACATTTCAATAAAAGGATCTGTGGGGGACCGAGCGGTCACCCTGACTCGGGATCAGCTCGCCTGGATCGCGTTGGGAGAGGTTTGGCAGAGAAATGAGGTGGAGGTTCACAGGTTCAGTGCAAATTATTCAGTTTATTTGCAGTCTTTAAGTCCCACACCCTCACAACAGGCTGCTGACAGAGGCTTCTCAAAACTGGCAGCCTCACAGGTCCTCTCCCTGACTTTACCATGGTCCTCCTTAAATAAGTCCAGCCCAGACCTAATTAACCAATCCCTGGTCTGGGTCAAACCAAAATTCAGGAGGGGTGTTTCATCGCCTTAACATTATTTACAAGGTTTTAACCCGATCCCCAGAGTATATCACAAATAAATGAAAATATAAATTCCATCATACACCAAAGATGACCTTCCCCACACATCCATTCCCCAGAACATAAATATTTACAATAAATACACAATTGTGCTCCCCCTCACATAATGGACTGCTCCTCCCTGCATCAGCCAGGTGAAATACAGCTTCACCAGCGTGGCGCTCCGTTAGTATCAGCTGGGCAGAGTGAAGGAAGAGGAAGTGTGCTGGTGAGTAGTTGTGTGGCGTTTCTGCTTGCATGTGTCCTCAGGAGGTAGTGGGTACCTCACTACCTGCACTCGAGCCGCAGCCACGCCACTCCTCACTGTCACACGTGAGAGAGTCTCAGTTTCCAATGAGAAGGGGCTGCTACCTTCTCACAGGATCCTTTTGCCTTTTTCACACAAAAAATGTCAATACTAAAAATATTACATAAAAAAAATGTAATATCAGCAGTGCAATAAAAAAATACCATTGCTCATAGGTATTTATGAAAAAAAAAATTGTGCAAATAAGGCGCAAAATAATTTTTGCTTTTTGCTCTTTTGTCAGTGAGCTTGTGCCCTGAGGTCCCCTTTATGGCCCTGGATATCATGAGTAGTTAAACAACAGTAAATAAATAAAATAAAATAAAATAAAAAACCTGGAAATGCAACACAAATAGCACAATAAACAAAACTTTAAAAACTCATGCTGGGTCAAGACTACCACACAGCATCTGGTTCAGAGTCGCATGCTTTAAACAACTCCAGTCATCAGTGCAAGTATACTGTACACTCCAGTTGCCTGTCATTCACCACCACCTTAGATATATATTATATATTTTTTTAGTTCCATTAACACAATCAGGATTTATTTCAATTGACTAAATATATGAAAATAGTTTATTCACTGTTAAAATTACATCTTTGACCACCAATTGCACCTTGAAAAGCAACATCAAATTATGCTTGAAATACCAAAATCTGAACGTCACTTCTCTGGAACAGCTCCCTGGATATTCTTGAGGCTCCTGTTGAAATGCCTCAGGCAGAGACCTCGGTCTCTGTGTCGGGGGTCTGGTCGATTGGGGCTCTCCCTCCATTTACGCTGCTTTTAAATGTTTGTGAAGATTGGTGGTCACAGAAGCAACTTACCTTCCTGCACACATTACATGATGCAGTGTCTTTGTCTGCAGCTGTGAATTGAGTCCACATAGTGTTTATTTTTCTGTTCGCCATGGCTTTTCCTCTCTCTCTCTCTCTCTCTCTCTTACTCTCACTCTCTATGCTCCAACACGCAGTGAAGAGTAGAGGGAGAAGGGGAGGGGCACTGTTTGCACACTGTTGCACACTGTTTGCACTGTTCGCTCTTTAGGTAGCGCTGGAGTAAAATTTAAGTTTCTTTTGCCAGGTGGGTCTGTATTGGAGCTGTGGCAGTGCTAGAAGCCAGTCTGTTCTTACTTTCTGGAAGATCCTGCTCAGTTGCTGCTCGCTAAGCATCTGGCGGAGTAATGGCGGACAAAACGAAACTGAAGGACAGCGGGAGCGCGCATTACGTCACATCATCTTTAATTCTCCACAAAATAATTCTGGTGCCGGACCGGCACTGCAACTTTCAAGTGACAATTGAACGCTGTTAGCGGTACTTGCAATGAATATGTCAGAGCACATTGTACACATCATTAAAAATGTGTGTGTGTGTGTGTGTGTGTGTGTGTGTGTGTGTGTGTGTGTGTGTGTGTGTGTGTGTGTGTGTGTGTGTGTGTGTGTGTGTGTGTGTCTGCCCATGCATGGGTAGAGTGGCCTGCTGAATCACTCCTGGCCTGAAAAAATCTCCCAGTCCGGCCCTGCAGTCAGTGGTGTGTTTAAGTGACAGACTTGAAAACTTTCATCTTTATTACTTTGGCTGAACATCTTGTGTACTGTGTAAGGCTGCATGATTAATCGATTTTGAATTGTAACCGACTTTTTGGGTTAAGACGATGTTAAAAACGCTGAAATGGTACATGAAAGATTTCGACTTTTTACATGAATGCGTCCTTTTTGGTGCCTCTAAGCCACTGTAGTTTCTCCGGCCGTCTCATGACGTCATGACGGAAGTGCGTGCCTGCCTTCGCTCAGCGTCTGGTAACTAACAACAACAAATCATGGCTACTGCTGGAGAAGTTAAATTTGCTCAGGGAAGTAAAGTTTTAGGCTGTGTTCATCCCGACTTGGGCATCTCGATCGACCTCGGATGTCCTCCTTGAAGCGGCCCCGGCTCGACCCAAAGGTAGGTCGACCCAACGTGAAAAATGTGTCACACTGTTGCTCCCGGCTTTTTCTTTTACAAAAAGTGGCTTAATTCATTTTACTTTTTGTTTTAAAAGTTGTATGGAAGATCTTTATTATTAACAAAAATGAATTGGAGCTCAAAAAAATGGCGTTATTAAGCTGTGGCAGCCTTAATTTTATCGTGATCAAAAAAAAAAGAAAATAAACAATCAACTCTGGAGGTTGTAAAACCAACATTACTTTAGCCATTCAATAACGAGGTAGCCTCGTTATCTATTGGTTTTCTAACATGTCAGTCAACCTCTCTACATTTGTAGCGTAGCTGTCATGCTCCGATGCACTTTTCGTACCCCCCTCCCACGCGCTCCACCCCGCTCCACCCAAGCTAGACTCTGCTGCCGCTATCAACACCTTTTCACCTTGAGACAATTGCCACAAACAATGTATGTTTTAATCTTAAAACAAGACTTGTATGAAAAAGTCCGGAGAGTGAGAGGTGGAGGGGGGTTTGTTAACGCCAGCGTGCTGCACACAGATCAGCTGTGAGCTCCGAGCGTGAGTCTGCTCCGGTCATGCAGCTCCACACAAACCTCCCCTGTCCTCCTCTGATCCACCCGAGAGCAGGGATGGGTCAGGTACAGGATTTGGCACAAGTGCAGGGTTTTACTTATATTCACTGTGTTTTGTGTTGTTCAAAAGGACACGTTGGTAGCTATGTGTTAGCGGTATGATGCTAACATGCTACATGCTACATGCTACTCAGCTCGCACACGCATGGACTTTCTGCATAAGGAAGGTGGAAGGTGGAAGGTGGTCCTCCGGAGAGAGCAGGGGAGGAGGGGGTGTGGGCCACGCATGCGCAGCATTTCAAAAAGGACTAACTGTCACTGGATTTCTCTCTCCATGGAAAATCCTCTATTGACCTTATTCAGGCCCGCCCATTTCTCTAGGGGCGGGACTTCTGCTTTGTGTTTGCACTTCCTGTTAGCAACAACTGCCGCGTAAACAAGCGAGAAAATAGAGTGGGGAAAAACTAAAATCTCTCTTAAAAGCTGTAATGGAACAACTCTGCCTCATCCGAGGCTTTTAGCAGAGTGGGAGGAGGACCTGTGGAAGTGGTCTCCAGTCATGTATGATGATATTTTTAATGACTTTGTGCTATCGCTGGATGTGGACTGTTCAGCCTGGAGGAACTACAAGAGCACAGAAGCTTACAAATATCTTCACAGTGGGAAAGTTGGCTGTTTTTTTTTTTTTTTTTATTAGCAACAGGGCTATACGTTTTTTTAAAGCCAGTGCTAGCCCAAGTCAGGCCAGTATCTCTTCACATTTAGCACGGATGTTGGTGACAGCTGACAGTGACAGAGAGCCGTGGAGACCATGATGCTCTTGTGTCGCGTTGTAGTTGTTGTAAAATAACATTTACCTCTTAACCATAAACTACTTTTAAAAGTGGATACTTTTGCTTTTTAAGTAACTGAATCAGTTAACTTTAGTTTTACTTCTGTACTTTTATTGTTGTCAGCCCTGATTACAAACATGAAGCACTTGGATGTGTAAGTTTGTGCTTAATTTGTTAATGACATGTGAATGCTTCAAGTGATCTTTTTGTCGATGTTGTTCCTTTCTTCTGAAATTTAATGAAACAAATGATTCAGATATGTGTCCTGTTGATTTTTTGACTGACATTTTCCTCTGCTATCTTGATCTGGCACTGTGGTAACTAGATTAGTGAGACAGTGAGACAAAACACATCACAAAATACTCTAACAGAAAATGTTTTACTCCTTTGAAGTCCACTAGATGTCACACTTCAAATGTGAAAGGTAATTTACAACACATTAGACAGCATTTTGATTACAGTATTAAAGGCAGTGATTCCAGAAGTTTTTACAAAAAGTGGCACTTAAAAATAGATCCTTGAAGTTCCACCAGGCATAGAACTGATAAAAGTAATAAACTCAGAAGTTATAGGAGCTGTAAACAAACAAGCCCCTTTGAGTAGTTCTTGTGCTCCACCAGACACTACATGTTGAAATCAAACTCATGTTGAGAAACTATAAAGTGAAATAGTTTGGTCCTATCAATTATCTAATGTACTTGTAAATTTTAAAATGCAATACTTCAAAAAACATTCATCTGGTGATTTCTGGTTATATTTTGTTATTTTCAATCAATCAATCAATCAATCAATCAAACAATTTATTTTTGTATAGCCCAGTATCATAACAACAGTTGCCTCAGAGGGCTTCAAGATGTTACATTGGTTGGTAAAAAACCATAATAATGACTGTAGGATTCCCCCCTAGAGTCCAGGTTGTGTGGTTTCTGTAGGAGGGTCTCAGAACAGTCAGTCACACAGGTTGTTGTGGGTGACGCTCTTTAAAGTCCGAGTTAAGCTGCATAAACATGTGTCATTAACCACTGAGCCAAATTTGAATGATTAAAAAAATTGCCAAGTATATAAAATAAGGTCTCAAAATCATGTAAAAACCAGCACTTCTCTCTGCTGTGAAACGCTGGGGGCGTGTCAGCTGGAAGCGCTGGAGTGACGCCCACAGCGGGAGGGGAGCCGCCTCCAGCTGGGTCCGAGATGGACCCAGCCCTACCAATTTGAGCCATCAGAGTCAAAACTGAATCTGAGTCAGATGCTGAGAGTGCTCAGCCTCGTTCCTCACAGTCCCCATCAGAATGGTCATTTATTTGTTTTAATTAAACCGTCGGATTCCCCCGGTCCGCACCAGTTCTAAGCCAGCTGCGAGGCGCCAGCCGAGTCGACCCGCGGCTCCAGGCGGGGGAGCCGTGGGTCCGCGGCGGGGGAGATCCGCGGGAAGGGCCCGGCGCGCGTCCAGAGTCGGCGCTGCCGATCGCCGACCCGACCCCCTCCGAAACCGACCCGCCTTCCGCGGCGGCTTCGGACCCCGCCCCGCGAAGGGACCCCCGGGGAGAAGGTCTCCCTGACCCGGCCGCGCCTCGCGGCGCGGTGGCGGGCCCGGGGTGAGCCGACGCCCCCCGGGTACGAGGGCAACCCGCGAGGCGGGCCGCGAGGATGTATTTAGCTCACGGCATCGTTACCCTACACACTGTGGCACGCAGGGAAGATGCACGAGCGACGTGGAGGTGACATGCCTGGTTAGCTGACTGGCTGACTGGTTAGCTAGCTGCAAACTGTTGTACGAGATGCTATCCGAGACTCGAAAGCTCGCGGGAAAACCACCGATGCTAATACGCTAGATGTTTTTATATCGCTCAGTATCTGGGGGGCGGGTTTATGCCAATGAGGGCCGCGTTACGTAACGCGGCCCTCATTTCTGACCCGCCCATTAAATCCTGAACACAGAAGCGCTGCAAAAAGTCTGTGAAGTCTACCTCCAAAATGAAATCATAAATGGAGGAATGGCTTTTATATGTTGTAAAGAAACACATTTATGACTTATTTAAGGTGTTTAGAAGAAAAAGGCTGATTTTGGTTAACTCGGACTTTAAAACACTGTGGCATCGTAGCAAGAATGGTCTCTCTGGGCAGCCACGGGACATAAGATCTGATCTTCTCCTCCATGATGTCCAACCATGTAGTGATGATCCTGCTGACTCCAGACTGGGACACACTGAACCTCTCAGCAGGTCTTCCTGCAGCAGGTTCAGCCGGAGCTTCATGAGGGTCATCGGGACCTGATCTCAGACATCAAGCTGAAAGGAGTTAATGACAGTTATTGACAGCTGATCAGCCAAAAAATTAAAAGACTCCAGCGGGAGACCAGTGTACAGGAGGCTGAGACGGTCGGAGCGTAGGAGAGTTATGTGCAGCACCGATGGCTCTGAACACTGTGTGGCTTTATGACCCTGGAGGGGCTGATACAGGACTGGGCTTTCAGCAGAGTCCTGATCAGACAGAGGCAGACAGGAGGCAGGAGGTTCAGCTGGTAGGTTGGCATCGAGAGGCGGCACAGGACTTCCGGCCACATCACTGGTTGATGCATCTGAGGACAAACAATGTGTCATCAGTCATTTTACATTTTATACTTTGAAAAAACAAAATCATTAAGGCCACCATCATTCACATAATCTGTCTTGTCTGGTGGTGTAATATGCATTGCATATATTGTATGGTGGGATGTGTGTGAATGGTGTATAAAAATGTGTATAAGAATTTTGTAATGTAGTGCATGGTTGTTTGTAAAGTGATAATGACAGTTTGTCTGACGATTATGACAAAATATTTGTGATTGACAATATTGTCAGAATAATTAAATTACTATGGGAGCTATGGTTAAAGCTACAAGTCGAGCCTTTAACTGCTGTATTTAAAGAAAATGACTAATTTGCAAAATTCAGAACGAGGTAAGAGCTGGGTAACTTCTATGTTTTTATTTTTATGAATGAAGTCCTCTGCCGTGCACTGTAGCTGCTCGATAGCTTAGCATGTTAGCCTGTGGTAGTTGCAAGCTGCTGTTAACCTAAAACCCTGAGTTCTAAACACAACAGAGACATATATGTTTGTTTTACCTCCCAGAAGGCAGAGTTAGATTTGTTGAGGAAGGAGGAGCGCCCTAATCCAGCAGCGGAGGTCCTCTTTAGACGGAGGTGGGTGCAATCTGAACACTGGCCCACAGCATTCAGATCTGGGACTTAATAAAAGTGAGCAACAAAGCAGGCGAACTCGCTGTCAACACAGCACAGAGACAGCAAACCGGAAGTTGCAACACATAATGGCGCTACCCAGCAGCACTTCCTGAATAAGGTCAATACAACCTTTAAAGCTAGGGTAGACGATGTTGAAGAGCCTGCAAGATTTGAATGTTGCACACCTCAACCCATCCCCCCTAAGCTCCTCCTACTCCAATTAGTGTTTGGCCCAAGCAGGTTTTTTAAATTCAAGGAAATGTCCGGGGTTCACTGTTTCTCATAGCACATAAATGTAAATTGACCAGCGCTTGGCACACAATACTATGATACTTTGTTGCACGACGAGAGGCGGTCTGGTGAGCCGATCTGCGCTGAGCGCTCACACACACACACACACACACACACACACACACACACACACACACACACAGAGACACAGACACACACACACAGACGAAGTGGAGCAGACGGGGCTGTTCAGACAGTGGAGCACGGCATCTGATTGGTTTGTTAAGAGCGGCCCGCGCCTTACGATTGGTCGGAGTTTTTACTGTCCTGTGGCCGCTACAGTTGTCTGATTTTTTCCGCACCTTTTTCCGTACACATTGTAGCGGCCCCCTTGGAATCTCCCAGATGACGTCGATGAGCAGAGAGTTTCAATAGATGTTTCTTTATTTCTTCACAAGGAAGAATTACAATGAAATCCATGAACACCGTGAAAACTACAAGAAAAAATAAAACAAAACCCAATACTTCCTTTTAGTTTCACAAAAATAATATACAACTGATTTTTACACAAATCCAAAAAAATCCATTCAACTAAATACATTCTCCAGGGTTTTACCAACACAATATATGCAAATACATAAACAAATAAACAAACAAAGACACCCCAAAGCAAAACATCTCCCCATTCCCCACGATAGATAATATACACTTTTCTGCTTTTCCAAGGCGCTGGTTTTTTCAGCCGTTGGTTAATTATTTTCGGATGTTTCAGATTCTTAGGATTCTTGATAATTGAATAAAAGAACAGATATGAACAACAATAAGTAAATGATATTAAAACTGTTACTAAACAAGTTACCATATCAATCAATAAACATTCAAATGTATTTGTAGTGAAATGTTACCGATCTCTTCCGAGCAAGCACCTCAGCGGAGCCATACACACCAGAAAATGGAGGAACAGGAATGGACCTAAAAAGGTACAAAGGGTTTGTCGCTCCAGCTGTACCCTAATGGAGAACAATATTGTACCTCCAAATACAGGTACATTTTTGTACCATATTGTTTGTACCTTTAAAAGAACATTTCTGTACCTCTAGTGACAAATATGTACCTTTATGTAGAGGTACAAAAATGTACCAGTTAAAAAGGGACCAATTACGTACCCTATGAGGTACAGATTGAGAAACATGTCAAATAGTACCTTAATGAGACAAAAACAAGCCAATAAAATTACAAAATATTTATTGCTCAAAATGCATTTATTTTACATCAGCTCATTTAGATAAAATCACTCTTTTCATACGAACCTGACCATGTTCAGTGCTTTTCATTTATGCCATGTTCTGAAACACTTGAATTTGAAACAAAAGTTTAACAATTCATAACATGACCAAAAAACAGTCTTAGCAACTCAGTAAAAGGTTGAAGATATGATAGTTTATCTCCAGGACTACACAAATTTGCTCTTGCAACCCCTGTATATAGGCCGTTATACCAAACATCTCAATCCAACATACAAATTGTCGTCAATGGTGTATGTGTCAAGTGATGTATGGTCCTTTTCATCTCCTGGTTTAAGCAAAATCCACTCACTGTCTACTCTTACACGATACGCGTGAAAATGCAAGTCAAAGGACAATGGATGCAAAATTTTGCTGCAAAGAAACCACATAGTATCAATGTTGAGAATGTATTTTATCTGACCAAATACTGGAAACAAGATCTAGGGTTAACACATCTCTAACAGCATATTTAACATTGTTTACAGTTACTTCTGACACGCGCTGTATTACTTTCCCTTCTACACTACTGAAGATGCCACTTTCTTTTAGTGTAGTTTGAAGACATGAGGGTAGAGACGATATTGGTGTGCTGATGCTTCTCCCAGGCACCTGTTCAAAATCACCCAAGATGTTACTAGGTGAAAATTCCCAACATTGTTTGAGCTGGTGACGAGTACTCAGTGTCACAGTTATGTTTCTGAAATTTCGACAGTTGTTAGTCAAACTCTTGAAATATTGATGTTTTCCTTTGAAACGCATACACCATAGAGATCTAAGAGGACCATACACTGACATTAGTCTGGCGTAATGAACAAGATAATGACATTTTGGCGTTAATGCAGTTCCAAAAACCTCTGTCATTTCAGAAAGAAATGTATGTACAAGCAATTCTAGATATGCCTGGTCATCTTTCCTCACTTTGTCTGCCAAAACAATGTCTGCAATATCTCTGCATAATAAGAACACATGCCAGTATCTGCTCCCAGGTGGAATACGGTGCCCTATTATAAAAGGCAGCAATCTGAAAAGGCACCATTTTTGGGCAGCAGTTCCTACAATCCCTTTATTTTTGAGGACCTGTTCAGAGAATATTACAGGCTTATTGGCCTTGTCATTCTGCCCAACACAAAATCTTTGAAGCTCTTCATTTAGCTCTGCAATACTTATATGCTTTTGTTTGCATGCTTCAACAAGAACATGTTTCATCGTCAGTGGAAAAACTCCTTCCAGCAAATCATGCATTAAATCCGGAGGCAAAGACTTGGTTACGTCAAAATAGTCCAGTGCATCAAATGGACTTCTGCAATGCACACCATACACAGCAGCAGTCTCAACATTTTGCTGGACACACTGGAGATGATATTTGTGAACTTCACTTGTTCGTTGAACAAAGTCTCTTTCTTGGAATTTGTGATTAATTTCTGAACGTGTTGCCATACAGTACCGACAAATTCGACCAAAGTGAAAACTCATGCGAAAGCCACCAAACATGTGAGCTGACAGATTGTCACCTGAAAAAGTAGCTAAAGCAGCATAAACTTTTTCATCTCTACCATAGACATAATAAAGCCTTCTGTTGAAAGTTGTTTTAGATCCTCAATCATTGGTTTTAATATGACCTCCATGCCAAACTGTTTCACATGAGAATAACGAACTAGCAAAGCTAAGTGAATATGTTTAAGCTGAGACCGATACTTGCCACTCAAATTTCTGATAGTGTAGTAAAATGCACACAACTTATATTTTGTTCTCTTTGATCCTAAAGGATTTACAATTTCAAATTCGTCTTCATACAAATGAAGCCTTAAAGCATTTGGATGCTCCTTGAAAAATGCATGTTCCTTAAAATAGATAGAATCTCTGTAGTCTGTCAGAGTATCTGGATCTTTGAATTCATTTTTTTCAGATAAAACCTGATCCCAGACATCTTCATGAGAACAGTACTTTTGTAAAACTTCAGATATAGGAACATAGGAATATGTTCCTATTGGGTTCCCAAGGGAGTCTTTTAATGCATAGTGTATAGGTTCTGTGTAGTCCATCTTGGTCTTGCAGTGTTCTTTTATCATGTATGGGGAACGAACAGCCTCACAGGCTTTATCGAAGAAATCAGGTGAATGTAAAACTTGCTGAAGTTCAGGACATTTTGAAATATCAAAACCACTCTTCTCAAGATGATAAGAGATGAATGCATCATAGTTTTCTTTGAAAAAACTAAGAAGAAATTGAACATCATCAGTAATTTCTTGTTGAACTGATAAGTGCAAAAGATTTTTCTCTCTACATTTTAGGACAAATTTGAACAGATTGTCTCTAAATTCCTCCAGCAGTTTATCTAAATCGGGCTCAACTATTTGAGGAACACATGAATCTATTTCAGAATCTTGCTGATCAAGGTGCAGATTTTGTTGCTCTACAATGGCATCCTCAGTTTGATCTTCAGGATCAGAAGACTGAAAGACAGAGCATCGATGCTTTCTGTACACATGTTTTCTGAAGGATTGGAACTGGGAAAAAGTTGACTGACATTCATTTATACCACAGGTGATACTAAACCCTGCATCATGGGCATGAACGAGCCCAACATGTTGAATCAATTTATCAAGATCTATCAAGGTCCTTCGCAAGCACTTAGGACACCGATGTAAGTGTGGCTTCAGGATCTAGCCTAGTTGGTTCATGATTCTCAGTACAGTTATAGGCAGAGTCTTGTTTCCTTCTTCCACAATGCTGACAATCCGCCTCTGAAGGAAGGTCATGGTGTTTTTCAGCTGTGGTGGGTAGGCAATGTTGAAGATGAAGTACATACTGAAGGCTGTTATGAAGGCTTCATCAAGACCTTTGCACTGGCAGACATCGACACCATCCACTTTCACCACACTGGGCCTGGGACTGGTCATCAACATTTTCCAGTCGTTATCCATCAGCTGAATGGTTGGATAGGGTGTAGCAGCATCTCTCTATATAAATGAAACAATAACAAAAAAAAAAACCACACACACATGAACTGGCGTGTTATGGGGTTTATAGAGGATATACACTCAAAAATATAAACACAACACTTTTGTTTTTGCTCCCATTTTTCATGAGATGGACTCAAAGATCTAAAATTCATTCCAGATGCACAATTTTACCATTTATTTCAAACATTGTTCACAAATCTGTCTAAATGTGTGATAGTGAGCACTTCTGCTTTGCTGAGATAATCCCTCCCACCTCTCAGGTATGCCACATCCAGATGCTGATCAGACACCATGATTAGTGCGCAGATGAGCCTTATACTGCCCACAATAAAAGGCCACCCTGAAATGTGCATTTTTTTTTTTTTTTTTGCTTTATTGGGGGTCTGGGGACTCAGAACCAGTCAGTATCTGGTGTGACCACCATTTGCCTCATGCAGTGCAACACATCTTCTTCGCACATCACCTCATGTTTCAGCAGGATAATGCACGGCCCCATGTTGCGAGGATCTGTACACAATTCTTGGAAGCTGAAAATGTCACAGTTCTTGCATGGCCAGCATCTCACCGGACATGTCACCCATTGAGCATGTGTGGGATGTGCTTGACCGCCGTATACGACAGCGTGAACCAGTTCCCACTAACATCCAGGAACTTCGTACAGCCTTCACAGGCCACAATTGACAATCTGATAAATTCTATGCGAAGAAGATGTGTTGCACTGCATGAGGCAAATGGTGGTCACACCAGATACTGACTGGTTCTGAGTCCCCAGACCCCCAATAAAGCAAAAAAAAAAAGCACATTTCAGGGTGGCCTTTTATTGTAACAATCTAAGGCACACCTGTGCACTAATCATAGTGTCTGATCAGCATCTGGATGTGGCATACCTGTGAGGTGGGAGGGTGCACACTAGATGCGGTCTGGCTACGGAACGGCTCCGGTCCGGACACCGCAGCTAATCCGTAGTCATTAAAATCAATGCTGTGATGCACACCGGCCGCGGTCCGGCTCCGGTCCAGCTGCGGAGCCTCTGCGGAGCTCCGGTCTCTTTCCGCAAAGATCCTATTTTTCCGCATGCCGCAGCCCTACCGCGTCAATTCAGACAGAAGCAAGTCGCGTGCCCGGAAGGAAACGCGATACATGTTCCAAAATAAGTGACTTCAAAATAGTGAGCCGCGTCGCTCACGGTGTCATCGTGTCGAGATGGCGGCGCCAGGTACGGCAGGGGTAGTTGCAGCTCTCCTTATACACGTTCTGCTTATAAGTAACTTTGCCGTATCCGACACTGGTCAAACACCTACAGACTTTTACACATTTGGCATGGATTCACCATCCTGGAAAATGCCACTCCAAACCCAACTGAACAAGCACTTTGGGTTTGGTAAATATGTGTACATTAATTAATGTGAGATATGTGCAGTACGACACCCTGTGTGGATTAAATAATCTCTGTTAGCATGCCACAGATTAAAAAACGTCAGTAGTAAATGTAGATTCTGGGCTTTAAATTTGGATTATATCGGGTCATGTAAAACGCAAATCATTTGATTTAACTGTTTACAAATTTGAGTACACTATATATTCCTCTTTGTGAGATTTGAGATTCTAAAATAAGAGCTTTGGGAAATAGATTAATTCTTAAAAATAGCTATAATATAATTTCTCTTTCAAATATTCCAAATTTTCATCTAAAAAAATCCAATAATAAGATAATAATTAAACCTGAGATCAAAATTTTCAAAACTGCTTCAGTACTTTCTCATAAAAAAGAATGTCGAAGTGGCCTTGTTTTCTCCTCTCTTATCTGGTGAGTCGTAATATGTGTAAATATGTGCTGGCTGCTCTCATCCATCCTCAACTCTTCAGTCGTTCGTCAACATGCTACAAGTCCACACTGAAGCAACGTCAAATCCTGGCATTCATCATAGCCATCTGCCTTCTGCTGTCCGGGGACATTCACCAGTGCCCCGGCCCGGTCAACTATCCAGCAAACCAGAGCCATCATGTAAACACCGCCGCTAACAACAGGAGCACCGCTGAAAACTTACAGGTATTCTCCCTTTGTTCAAGCTACACACCATGGCAAACAACTCACCCGCATCCTTCTGTCCTCCCGGTGAGCGCCTCGTTGCCAGCTGTAACGCCAGAGTCCAGGACAGGAGAGGCGATCCGCGGGACGAAGCCATTGGAGCCTGGGTGTGGCGCATCTACCTGGGACAGACTGCGCTCGCTAGCCCCGCTGCAGCGTCTCCTCGGCCCCGCACCTGCATCTCCTGCTTGGGCTGCTCCTACCAGCGCCTGGGAACGCAGGCTCCACCATCGTCGACCCCACTGCCATTCCAACTCGTCCGGATTCCGCAAAAACAGAGAATATCCCTCCAGTCCGCCTCCACCACGACCTCACCGGTATCTCCCCGGCGCACGTCCACCGCGTCACTGGCAGTGTCGTCATCAGAACACGACCACAACAAGGACCAATAAGCATCGGCAACATGGAAAACGTGGAGTGGATTTCCGCCTCCTTCGTACTCTTCCAAAATGTAAGACCATATCCGACATAAAAATAGAACTCTTTAACTCCCAGTCTTTAACCAATAAATCCGGCTTCATATTTCAACATATCCTTGATGAGCACACACAAATATTGTGCCTCACAGAGACTTGGCATAAACCACAATCATATCTTGCTTTGAATGAAGCCTGCCCACCAGGATACACCTACCTTGAGAAGGCAAGGACCACTGGCCGTGGTGGTGGCCTGGCTGTCATTTACGACAATAATTTAAACATAACCCCCCTCCCACTGCCAGAGTTGACAACATTTGAAGGTATTCTGTTCAAGTATCTATCACCAAAAGAATCCACAACATTCCTCCTCATTTATCGCCCCCCCAAACCACACCCTGGATTTATTTCTGAATTGCAAGATTTGCTGACATCACTCTGTATAACCTCTGATAGAACAATCATTCTGGGAGATTTTAATTTGCATGTTGACTCCCCTGCAAATCGCTCCGCTGCAGAATTTCTTGAGGTCCTGGACTACCTACAGCTCACACAACATGTTACAGAACCCACACACACCAAAGGTCACATTCTTGATTTAGTCATAACCGACTCTGCCCCAATTACAAACTTACAAGTCCGTGACTTAGGTGTATCAGATCATAAAATCATATCCTTAAAACTACTGTTAACTGGCCCATACATTAAAACAAAACGTCAGATCCAATTTAGAAACCTGAAAGAAATAGACCCCGCCCTCTTTAATCAGGATATTGACAACATTTCACAAGTCACACAGTTCACATCAGTAAATGGATCTGTTGACTACTATAACACCAGCCTTAGCAATATTCTTGAAGCACACGCACAAGTCAAAACAAGAACTGTAACATTCTCTCGGTCTGCTCCTTGGTATACACCAGAGCTCTGGAGCATGAAGAGAGCTGGTCGCGCTCTTGAGCGGCGGTATGTCTCCACTGGCCTCCTTGTTCACAAGCAAGCCTACCGTGACCATCAAAAATCATATTCAAAGGCACTCACTACTATCAGGTCCCAATATTTCTCTCATAAAATATCACATAACACTGGTAATTCTAAACAGCTCTTCTCAGCAATAAACAAGTTACTCAAACCTCCCACGTACTCGCATGCCGACTCCAGCACAGATAAGTGTAATAAATTTATGGACTTCTTTATCAACAAAGTATCTTCAATTCGGTCTGCCCTCTCGCCCTCAACCACACCTCTCTTGGACACTTCTCTCCCTGAGCTACGGAACACTCTCCGTCTATTCTCAGATGTCACCAAGTCGGAGGTTGAGAGGGTTCTGAAAAGCATGAGGACCTCTACATGCCCACTGGATCCTCTCCCAACACAGTTACTCAAATCAAACATCTCTGCCATCAGTCCATTAATCACTGCCATCATCAATCAGTCACTTCAATCCGGTCATGTCCCCCCACCTCTCAAAACTGCTGTCATACGCCCCCATTTAAAAAAGCCAACTCTCGACCCAAGCATTTTAGTCCATTATAGACCGGTATCAACCCTCCCGTTTATATCGAAGGTCCTGGAAAAAGTTGTTCATACCCAACTCCATAGTCATCTTCACTCTCATAATCTGTATGAAAAATTTCAGTCTGGATTCCGCCCATTTCACAGTACAGAGACGGCCCTGGTCCGCGTCATCAATGATTTACTGGTGACTGCTGACCGTGGCTCACCATCCCTCCTCCTTCTGTTAGATTTGTCGGCCGCTTTTGACACTGTTGATCACACCATCCTGCTCCATCGGCTCCGGACCACGGTCGGACTCTCTGGTACAGCACTAAGCTGGTTCAAGTCATATCTCATGGATAGAACAGAGTATGTTGCCCTTGGACAATCAACATCATCACCACACACTGTCACCTGTGGAGTACCACAAGGGTCTGTCCTTGGTCCAACCCTGTTCACCATCTACATGCTCCCCCTAGGTCAGATAATTAACAAACACAAGGTTTCTTTTCACTGCTACGCTGATGACACACAGTTATATATGAAAATGGACTCCACACTCCCTTCAGCTCTGCCAGCTACATTTCAAGCCTGCCTGGAGGAGATTAAGGCATGGATGGCAACCAACTTTCTCCAATTCAACAGCAATAAAACTGAAGCCATTATCATAGGCACTCCACATCAGACCCAGTCTCTCTCCCTAAATAGCATCCCCATTTTGGATCACAACATTCCCCTGTCCACCTCTGTTACCAACCTAGGAATTAGGTTGGACTCTCATCTCTCATTTGACGCCCACGTCCGCCACCTCTGCAAGGTCTCTTTCTTCCATCTCAAAAACATCTCCAAACTCCGTGCCTCCCTCTCCAAACCGGATGCTGAGAGGTTGGTCCATGCCTTTGTCTCCTCCAGGTTGGACTACTGCAATGCCCTCCTCGTCGGGATCCCGGGCAAAAGCCTCCAAAAACTCCAGTACATTCAGAACTGTGCTGCCCGGATCCTGACAAGGAGGCGCAAATACGATCACATCACTCCCGTCCTCAAATCACTCCACTGGTTACCCATACAATACAGAATACAATATAAACTCTGTCTCCTCACCCACCAGTGCATCCATGGAAATGCCCCTGCCTACCTCAGCGAATTACTCACCATCCACACCACCACGCGAAGCCTGCGCTCCTCCTCCTCCACCTACTGCCTTCACCAACCAAGAACGAAACTCTCCACCATGGGAGACAGGGCCTTTCAGGCAGTTGCCCCACGGCTCTGGAATGCCCTCCCAGAGACCCTGAGGGCTCCACAAAGGGTTGAGGTCTTTAAAAAAGGCCTTAAGACCTTCTTATTCAAAAAGGCCTATTGAAGTCTTTCATTGATATTGTTGACATTGTTTTGAGATTTAGATTTTTCTTGTATTGCATTTTAAACTCTGTTACTTGTTGTTGTTGTTTTAACTCTGTACTTCTGTAGCACTTTGAGATTTCATCGAAATGTAAAGTGCATTATAAATAAAATTTATTATTATTATTATTATTAAAATCTGTGTCGTGTTTTTGCCTTAATATTCTATTTTTTTTACTTCTTCTGGTAGAATACAGAACAAACTACGTCATGTAGTCATTATACGCATTAGAAGAATGAACGGTTTTGTACTTCATCACTGCTGGGAACCCAAATGACTCCAAAATGGCTCAAAACAGCTCTGTGACCGGAGCAGCTCCGTGTTGCCAGATCGGGCGGGTTTGTTCCAAATCAAGCATCTTTTTTGAACACGTTGGACGGGTTGATGAAACGATTATGTGTTTATGACGTGTTTTTTATCATACAAATATGGTTTTAACGTGCATTTTCATCCGAGACGGCGGTTTGGGCTGCTTTCTATTGAGTAAAAAGGGATTCAAATTGTCTACGGGGGATAACGACAGATCTGGCAACCTCCTCCGGCTTGACTGCGGAGACACCGCAGGTGGTGTGAATCACAGTGCTCCGGTGTACCGGGCCGGAGCCGGACCGGTGCCGGACCGCATCCAGTGTGCTTCGGGGGTGACTCAGCAAAGCAGAAGTGCTCACTATCACACATTTAGACAGATTTGTGAACGATGTTTGAAAGAAATGGTAATATTGTGTATCTGGAATGAATTTTAGATCTTTAAGTCCATCTCATGAAAAATGGGAGCAAAAACAAAAGTGTTGTGTTTATATTTTTGTTGAGTATAGTTACAAGTTGTTTTTCATATCAGATGAGCACGCTGGGTATATAGATGAACAAACTTCTGTGTCTTACAATTTTTCTTTTTCCTCCTGAAATCTACTAGTTAGCAAAGCAGAACAATTCAAAAGCCTACCTCTTCCAAAGTGATGTAGTGTTCAATCTTTTCTCTGAAGATGGATGGCAAAAGGAGGAGTCCAGCCCTCAAATCAATCCCTTGATATTAAATGCAAAGGGGAAAAAAATTACAACAGTTCAACTACAACGCCATGTTTATAAACAAGATGACTGACTACCTGAATGATCTTCACTCAAGGCATCTTGTCTTGCATCAATGTACTGTTTTGCCAGCGCAGACTTCCCCTGTGCGAGCTGGAGTACACTCGGCAAGACACTGGCAAAGCCATCTCTGAAGCGTTTACAGAAGGCAATTGTTGAAGGATGAATTCTGTCAACCTCCTCCATACACTGTAGAAACATAGACATAAATTGAGCAGAATATTGATAAAAGTAACTGCAAGTCATATATTAACATTTTATTTCAGAAAACTATAGGACATATTTACATTTGTGGTAATCGAATGTATAGTTTCTCGTGATAAAGAAAGTGGAATGTGGCAGTTTTTGCATTAATTTCTTAATACTTTCTAATTATTAATAATAATAATGTATTGGTTTTATGTAGCGCTTTTCAGGACACTCAAAGACGCTTTACATTGCATTATTCATTCATACCATACTGGGTGGTGGTAAGCTACTACTGTAGCCACAGCTGTCCTGGGGCAGACTGACGGAAGCGAGGCTGCCAATCTGCGCCATCGGCCCCTCCGACCACCAACCATTCACTCTCACAACTTTCATAATAGGCAAGGTGGGTGAAGTGTCTTGCCCAAAGACACAACGACAGTTTCACGCCTGCGGGAGCGGGGATCGAACCGCCAGCCTTCCGGTTATAAGACGACCTGCTCTATCAACTGAGCTACTGTCACCCTTTCTCCCTTTCATTTGTCTGTAATGGCTATTTGAACGTAACCATCAATTTGCTTTGGAGACAATCAATGCACATTTAATTCTGTCAGTGCATAACAGGGTTTGGTCAGTTTCATTACTACTGTCTAATAATTTCCTATATAAGGTTAATAATACATATAGTAGGATATAATATATCTAGTAATTTTAAATTGGCTGAAAACAGAATATTTTTAAGTTTGTTTCTTTGAAAACAAGTTTTCAATGCTGAATTTGTTCAATCAACTGTTATCAAGTAGGATACTGCATCATCATCGAAACATACATCAAACATCACTTATCAAGCAGTTTATTCTCTCCTTAGTTGATGTTGTCCCACAGGAAAAAAAAAAAAAAAATCACAAACCAGTGGCTACTGCATCATGCCTAATAGACATTGAATCTATCGCTGTACTTACTATAGCAGGCATCTTTAAGAATGGATATTTGTTGAGTACTTCCTCAACTGGCATCCCTTCCACGATTTCACGTCGTCGCCGGGAGAATGTTCGCGTCATGAGCTCTTTGAGAGTGGTCATATCAGGATGCATCTTCCGATACTCATTCTGGAGCACAATAGCATGGGCTTCAACAGATGTAGAATCTTCACCGATACCAATTTCCTTTGGCATAAAGAAAGACAGGGCTTAAGCAGTGGTAAGGAATGACTTCCTGTATTACCTTGTCAGTATAAGGCAATAATGCGGTTGATCTGTAAATGCAACTCTTAAAGCAGGGCTACTCAACCCTGGTCCTCGTGGGCTGCAATCCAGCATGTTTTAGATGTTTCCCTCATCCAACACAGCTGATTCAAATGATCAGCTCATCATCAAGCTCTGATGTCGGGTGTGTAGTGCCCACTTCACATCTGAGGACTTCTTCCCAGTTCAGGAAAGAATTGAAGGCCAGAAGATCCAGAGAATGAACCTCAAAAAGAATGACATTCCAGTGGCTGCAGGAGGAGAGCAGGTCGAGCTAACGTGATGCTAATAATATTCATTTTTTTTTCTTTACTAATGTCTAGAGTTGGCTAGAATGTTATAAACTTGTTCCTACTCCTTTTGAGCAACAGTGTACAGAATATTTTACTGTTTATGTACAACTCTTGTCATTGACAGATATACTTGTATCATCCTTTGTTGTTGCTCAAATGAACATCCCAGCCTCTAGACATTAGTAAAGAAAAAAATGAATAGCGTTAGCGTCTTGTTACCTCGACCTGTCCTCCTCCTGCAGCCGCTGGAATGGCATTCTTTTTGAGGTTCATTCTCTGGATCTTCTGGCCTTCATTTCTTTCCTGAACTGGGAAGAAGTCCTCCGATGTGAAGTGGGCACTACACACCCGATAATCCAAATGTGGTAAAGTTGGAACTTTGATGCTGGGGTCTGTGTTGAGCGCTATTAGCCATAGCTTCAATAAATCCCGGTCACGAAGTGGGAGCCTGTGAGCTCAGTGACGTCCAGCTGGTCATTTCACTTTCACAGCAGGATATATGCACACTGGAACCATTGTACCAAAGTTACAACCAGCTGAAAATAAACTCTGACTGACTAAAAAAGCTGATCGAGATGCCGTGGTCTGACTGCAGAGCAGAGACGCTACTTCCATGTAAACAAACAGAATGAATGTGCACCAGGGCGCAGTGTGATGACATCATCGCTTCAGCGCTCCCGGAGAGTTGCTCAGTCTAGCTGGTTTAGAGACTTCCCAATAGAGTATTTGCAGTCACGTGACCCGGAAGTTGGCAACCGGGGGACTGCCGCCATGTTGGAAGGAAAACAAACAGCGATTCGCGCTGTCCTCCATAGAGAGTAGTGCACACTCGCTGTTCTTTAACGTTGAAAATGTCTACTGATAAGGAGTGTCGGGATATTGTTGTGTTGTCAGATCAAGTAGACAATGTTGACGTAACACACAAAGACCGGTACCGGGAGAAACTACGGATTTCAGGCTGCAGCAGGACCCGTATGCACGGCTGAGACTCCAGAACTCCCCGTCTGCAGGATGCGGATATTTACTGTTTTCTAATCGACAGTTCTTCTGCGTACAAGAGCCGGGATTCCTACAAGTATTTTTTTCTGGCTTTGTGGAGCGCCGGGACAGCATCGAATCAGCAACACGGACAACGTTCCTGTAAAGTCTAAGGTGCGTATCTGCTAACTTAAACTCCAGGCCGAAATGGACTTGTTCATTATGTAAATACTCACAATCGGCGCTTAAATATGTTCGTTTCTAAGGAAAAGCGATCATCAACAACACTGAAATGATCTTCAAAAAAGTCTCTAAATGGACACTAGGTGGAAGAGCCTTTAGCTATCAGGCACCATTTTTATGGAACCAGCTTCCAAGTGGTGTCAAAGAGGCAGACACAGTCTCCACATTTAAGGTTAGGCTCAAGACGTTTCTCTTCGATGCAGCCTATGATCAGGTCAGCTAGGGATTCTAAACTAAACTAAACTAAACTAAACTAAACTAAAACAAACCAAACTAAAGTAAACCAAACCAAACTACAGTAAACTAAAGTAAACCAAACCAAACTACAGTAAACCAAACTAAACTAAACTAAACTAAACTAAACCAAACTACACTAAACAAAATTAAACTAAACCAAACTAAATTAAACTAAACTAAACTATACTAACTAAATACTAGTTTAAACAGTTAAGTATCCACAAAGCTGCCCCAGGAGCTAGAATGCTGTGGGAAGTACGGTGCACTGAGCCCTATCCTCTAATGTCTGAATGTTATTCCCTTTAGTCCGTTCATTGCTTTTCACCTGCTGTCCCCCCCCTTCAAGGGGGAGTCTTCTCCAGTTTCAGTTGCTGACTCACTATCACGAGGGCCTACGAACAAGCTCCGTCCGGACCGGGAGGACACTCCTGTCGGTCCTGCCCGTGGACTGGCTTCGGTTCTACTGCTGGGATCCGTGGTTCTTGTGCTGGCCCGTCCAACCGACTGTCCTCAACATTGTCCTAGGCTTCTTGTTGTCTCATGCTAGCTGTTGCCAAAGCTGTCCGTCCCTGGGAGAGGGATCCCTCCATACTGTGGTTCTCCCCAAGATTTCTTCTTTTCCCACTGGGTTTTTGGAGTTTTTTCTTGCCGGATGTGAGGGTCGAAGGCGGTGGTTGCTTCGTTCTGTCTTGTTACTGTAAATATTGACATATTACCATTATGCTTATTCACTGTTTTTACTTTACTGACCAATGTAACATCTTGAAGGCCTCTGAGGCAACTGTTGTTGTGATACTGGGCTATACAAAAATAAATTGATTGATTGATTGATCTTCAAGTTGTTGGCAATACAGAACTGTAATTGTTTATTATAATGCACTTCCCACATTTCACACATTGTTGTCTTAAAAGACAGTTTATTTAACAAATTGTTGACTGGAGACAGCAGCCGCTGTAACTCCTGGTATTTTTTAATTCAGCTGATTGCTTTATTATTATTATTTTTTTTTTAACTCTGCAGAGTGAAGCTGAGTGAAGAACAGAGCAACACACACTCTGGTTTGAACACAGCCGCAGAGTGACAGCAGCCAGGACCTCCCAGAATCCCTCCTTACCTTTACTGAAGAGAATCTCCTTCCCAGAATCCCACAAATTCAGTTCTGAGGCAAACAGGTATGAACTCTGTCACATCACATCACTTGTGTCCGTTTTGTGAAATGATTTGAAATACTGACATTGATGGTGCCAAATGTCTTACACATGCTCATGAATAATGGTCGATTTTTTATTTACATTTCTTCTCTGGATATTTGGATGATACAAGATAAGTAGGACATAAAATTGGTAATAACAACATATGTGGGGGATCTTACGTGGGAGCATAATATATTGGAGCTTGTTTGTCCTTTCCAGTGATGTTTTTAATGTGTTTATAAAGGTTTCATTGTTTTAATCTTTCAGGTGGGGGTGTGACCATGAAAACACAGCCTGTCACAGTACCAGAATGCTGTGCAGCAGATCCACCAACAAGCTGACGCTGCAGTGGTTGAAGATGCCGGCCTGCACATCCTGCCAGAACATCCACACTGAGGGGCCTCTCCAGATGTCATGATAAAATGTCATTGTCGTGGACAAGGGATCCTTGAAATCAAGTGTCCCTACTACAGAGAAGATGGCAGAATTAAACAATTTGCAACTGAGAGGCCATTCTGCTGACAAACGATATTCTCAAGTCTCCATGTCTTTCATAAGCAGATTAATAAATGTTCTGTATTGTTTAGAACTAAAAGAGGCATGTGACGAGAGAGAAAGACGGATCTTGTGTGGCTTATTAACAAAGACATTTATTGCAGTGTTTGTCATTCTTTACATTCTTTAGGGTTAAATGTCAAACAATAAAATACATCTGTACTTCCAAGTCTCCCCATCATTTCTCACCTGTTCTAAAGATTGTTCCTCATGTCGGGATTCCACAGGTAAGCATTTAGCCATAAAAACAGTGACTAGAAAAGCACAATTTTTCCCATCAGCTTTCATTTCCGGGTCCACCACTGTCTCTGCTACTGTGTCTTCAGGCTGGGGACGTCCTGAAAAGTTGCATGCAGGGTTAACAACACTCTGCAGCTTCAGTGTGTCTTTGAATTGCCCTTTTTTTTTTGCATCCTCTCTGTGCGTGTAACTTTGAAGGGCTCGCTGTCTTCGTCATTTTTTGGGGGATGGCAGGTGTTGGAAGATCGATGGTGTGTATGCAGGAGACAGGATCGTTGCTGACAGGTCCTGAAATAATTTAGAAATGGGGAAAAAAGAAAATCAACATTAAACAGTGCATATGCCACTCAGATAACGTTATGATCACTGCTGAGGCTGATGTACCGAGTCCATATTACTAAATGAATTAATATGGATCACGATTAGTTCGTGATTCATATTAATTAATTTGGATCAACTAAAAGCGGAGCGGCTTGCAGCTTTGAGACTAACATGAGGACATTAAACGTGCGGTACACATTTAGTCTGGGTGCAGAGACGACCCGAGGGAAGGGGGGGAGAAGCGAGCAAGAGCCTCGATGAAGAGAGGGAAATGACAGGTTAAGGCTCCGATCAGCATGGACTAACACAGGACGGACAATTCGGAAGGCGTTAAACATATTTTTTAAAGAGACAAAGTAGTTTTCAAGCCTGCATATTGTTTGCGGATCAGAGTGCGGCCGTGACTGGTTCTGCCGTCTGTGTGAGGTTTACAGAACAGTAGATGAAGAGACGCCTGATCGTATCAATCATCGGTTTAACAGAGGAAGAGGGCAAATGTATAAAAGCACACACACCTCCAACAAAACGTTCCACTGGTTCTTGCTGGTCGCCACTGCTCCGCTGTGCGTTCCTCAGCAGCACGCTGAAGTGCAGCGATCCACTTCTCTCTCCATTCTACATCGACCGGAAACCTGTGAAACGGCGGTCCTACCTTTTTCTCTCTGTAGTCGCTACACCGGCTGCTACACAGCTAGGAACTATTTTTTCGCTACTTTGAGGCAGACTTCTCTGCAGAACACACCAGAAACACTGGTGCTCCGGGTTTGTTTTCCTTCCAACATGGTGGCGACATCCCAGCATGCATTGCGAGGCCGGGTGTGTAACGTCAGCTGCAAATACTCTATAGCGCAAAGTGATGCTGACTTAATAAATTTACATGTATCTACCACCCCACAACAAACATAAGAGAAAAGAGAGTCTGTAACGGCTGCATGTCGGTGCCCCGCCCGCTGCCGTTATATGGATATGGCAGCATCTAATTATCTCCGAACCAACTGCAAATCACACGAAAGTCAAACGGGTGAGTAAATGTTGTTGTGACGAATGTGAAATAAGGTCCAGATTTTAAAAACGACCTTTCCCCTTTAAACTGAAGGGGCCTGGGAGCTGCCTGCACCACAAAATATAGAGCCCCTAAATAACGAAAACAAACATTTAGCGAAACAAAAATGGTGAAAACACAATCCCACCATGATAATGATATTCACTGGTAAAAAGTTATAAAGAAAAAAAGAAAAGTCAGAGTAAATTTAGTAATTTCTGTAACACACCGCCAACATGCTGGGCACTGTTTGCAATTAATCTTACTTCAATTCATATAAACTGAGTTTCGCCAAAGACAGAAATAGGTTCAAATACTTACCCCTGAATTTTCTTGCCTCTTCTTCATTGACTTTGATGCCAAATTCAGATATTTTTGAAAGAAGTTCTTCCGTGGACAGGGAGCATAAACCACCAGGGCTGTCCGCCATTTTGTATTTCTGCCGCGTTTTCTGTGGCTGGGAGGAGAAATGCTGACACCTACTGGTACACTTTTGTACCTTTTACTCCGAGGATCGATCTTGCACCCCTAAAATTAAATAAAGGTCTACAGTAAACCACTTCAAGGGCCATATATGTACTTGCAGGGTACTTTTCTGATTAAAGTACCTTTTAAGTACAAAATTTGCCCTTTATTTTTCTGTGTGTAGCAACTGACGCTTTACAAACAAAAAAGCTCAACGGAAGAGAAACAGTGTCCTTCAAAATAAGGGCATTTACACACATAATGTATTGACTTCTCCCAGGGGGCAAGGAGCATTTCACCCTGTATGACAAAAAGTGCTTTTGGACAACATCGCCTACCCTAGGTTTGAGTAAGAACAGGGACCTAGAGTGTGTTAAAATAAGGTGTTCTTAATCCCAAGGGATTCTTGTGTTTATTTGCAACAGAATTAAATTCACTGGCAATAAGGATGAGATTGATTTTTCACTTTGCATTTTATAATCGACAGTTTTGCACTATTCAATCAGTAATGTGACTGTAACTTGTTGGACTTGGGGTTTGTTGTATTCAAACACAGAAAATAAGGTTCAATAAAAGACATTCAAAGTACTTTATTCTTTTTTTTTTTTTTTTTTTTTTTTTACAAAAAGTAGTAATCGTAATCGAAAAATCGGGTTTCAGAGAAAATAATCTGGATTTTACTTTTAGGCAAAATAGTGCAGCCCTAGTAATGTGCAACATGATAACATTTCAATGCTTTTTGCACGGTGCAGTGCGCTTGTATTGTCGATGTTATCGTGGAAAGTCAAGTATAGGTCCTGAAAGGTGACACTCCCCATTTGTCTCGTGTGACGTAAATTGACGCTGTATGCGCGTTGCTCAACAGGAATGGCCGCCGTGGACGCGGACTCAAACACTGCTGGGATCAGGGGTGGGCAGTGTTGCCAACTTGGTGACTTTCTCGCTAAATCTGGCGTCTTTCCAAAGCCTCTGGGAGACTTTTTTTTTTTTGTCAAACGTAACTAGCGACAAATTTAGCGACTTTCTCTGGTGCTCTGGAGACGTGACAGGACGTCTCCACTGTCCTCAGCAAGCAGCGGGTGCTGCGTGAGCCCCTCCCCCGTCCCAAAGCACTCACAGGCGGCCAGTCTCATGTGGAGTGAGACTGGAACAGCATGGATATTCATCACAAGAACCGCCAAAATATCGCTCTAAATCATCCAGTAATTAATTTTACTTTATTATTTTAAATGTATATCACACTTTTAAAGAAAACAAGCTTTGAGAGAAGAACATCACTCAATGTCAGGACAAGTTAAATCTTTTATTTTCCATCTCCACTTCATCCCAGTTTTGTTGTGATGTTTTGATTCTTCTAAGCAGTGTGGTGCGAGCGGCGGAGAAACAGTGAGCTCGGAGAGATGAGTCTGAGGTTGAGTGGTCCACTTCCTTTTTATTTTCTTGTGCAAAAAAAAAAATAAATAAAGTGCAAAAAGTGCAAAAAGGTGCATTGGAGGATTTCTGGAGTTAGGCTTCACCAACAGCAGCACAGCCCACAGCTGCCACAACTACAATCACAATCTCTCTCTACTGACTGAAGGTCTTCAGGCCTTTAAATACCTTCAGTCTAACAGGGTAAAACCATAAAACTCCCAGAGGTGCAAAACATAATATTACATCTCTAAAACCATGTTAAAATCCTCCACTACAAACTCACAATATTAATCTAAAGAAATCAAAACCCATACTTAAGAATAAACCAATCTCACGACCCAAACAATTACATGAAATCCTAAATCATATCTAAAATCCATGAAACTACCCCCCACCCATTTCCACTCTTGGTCCAGCCCGGAACCTTCTTAAGTGGTGTCTGTCCCCTGGGGAATCTTTTGGCCGGACACCAGTCCTGGCAGTGGCAGCCCTGGCTTCTCAGGCGCCCTTGGCGAGCCTGACACGAGCGTCCCATGGGGGTGGGGGGGAAGCGATGCTGAGAAGTGAAATTTTCTTCTTTATGTGCAAATTAGCTTCTTTAAAGTGTTGTGTGCATTACAAAGTGCAATGTGAATGAGAGAAGAGTGTCTCTGTGCAAAGTGCAGTACATTTCACCAGTGAGGAACGGCCTGTTCGTCACAAGTCTGTAATTAAAAATAAAATCAAATTCAACTAAGGATACTTCATTATTAGCCGTGAGGAAATTCCTTTTTTTTCTTCATAGATCCCTTCCAGTTTATAGGATGTGGAGGTGCAGCCACATTATGGCGTTACAGAAAGCTGATCGTGGTCAAGGGTCAAATCAGGTAAGTTCACCAACATGGTTGCAGAAATTATCCAGTCAGTATTTCCACATTAAGGCCGCAAGGTGAGCCACGAAAAGTCTTTCAGAAATTGAATTCCGCTCCGACGTCGGCGAACTACACACTCTTTAGCTCATAAAAAATAAATACTTCTGATAAGCTTACAGCAAAAAGTTTGTCGCAAAAAATCCTGCCGATTATTTATTACGAGGCATTTTACACGGAACTAGGTTCTTCAGCGCGTAGTAACATTTTGTTCCGCGAGCGGTGGTGCGACTCGTCACGTGATCGTGCTAGACCAATCGCGTAGCTGGATTCGGTAAACACAAAGCCAATATGGCCGCAAGCATACTTGTATCTACTAGTACGGAAGAAGAGAAAAACTCACCAGAAAGTGAGAAAAAGCTGAAATCTTTGTCGCATAAACGGTGCTATATGCACATTACTTCAGTGAAGCACGAGAAAAAGCAGGATTTCACAGTCTCACGGTGGAATACGTATAAGAACAGCCCACGACAGTGGCTGGAGTTGAGGGGTGAGTGCAGCAACGTAGCTGAAAACTACAAACACTGCCTTGATTTGGAGTTTGAAAACATTCCCGAGGACGCTGCCTTCCAGCCCACATGTTATCGGAGGTTTATTGACAAGAGTGCAATTGCTGAAGCGGAAAGACGTTTCGTCCGTGAGAGAGAGAAAGGAGATGATAAGGAAAGCTCCTCAATAGGCGAGGCCATCCCATCAACATCGAGCAGAACGACACCGAGTCCAACAAATCCGACGAAGAAACTGCGATCAAGCTCAGGCCTGCCCGTCTCAAGCTCTGGGCCCGTCCTTCCTGCCCTGTGCATTATATGTAAGAAGGAAAAATACACAGTCAAGGCAGGAAGATGACAAGTGATGCCCTTCATCAGCACTGCAAAGGGGCAAATGATCAGGCTGCTATCATGAGGTCTTGTGTGAATCAAAACATAGGTGCTCCATCACCTGCTGGATACGGCTGGCATCTGGAAGATGGAAACCTACGATTCACATGGATGACAAGGAATCCAGCACCTCACAGTGTTTTGCATGTGATGCACTGCAGTTGCAAAGAGAGTGCCTGTGAGACAGGCAGATGTTCATGTGTCTCTGCAGGACTCTGTTGCACAGATCTGTGCAGGTGTTGCAACTGTACAAACACTAAGGAAATCGAGGAGAGGGAAGATGACAACTGTCCTGACACAGATAGTGAGGATTAGCATGTTGTGTATTGCCTGAGGATTGTATTTTAGACCCATATATTGTAAATATGTTTTCCATGTAGACTTTGTTTGATCGCTGTTGTTTTCAGTTATGAATGAATAAATGAATAATTAGAAACAATACATTAGAAAGTAAAGTGCTGAGGAGTTAAAAACACGAGCCTTAATCAACATGGCCCCCTTCTCCGGCCTGAGATGACAGAGACTGTTCTTCTTAGAGGCGGTTAGGTAGCTACAAAACACTGTTTAGTATCCATTTGACCCACGTAAGAACACTTTTTGGGAGAATTCTTTTTAATCGGTAACGCTCAATGAAACTATGGGCGCCCCCATGTTTCCGGAATGTTGACATAATCCAGCTACGCGATTGGTCTAGCACGATCACGTGACGAGTCACACCACCGCTCACGGAACAAAATGTTATTACGCGCTGAAGAACCTAGTTCCGTATAAAATGCCTCGTAATAAATAATCGGCAGGATTTTTTGAGACGAACTTTTTGCTGTAAGCTTATCAGAAGTATTTATTTTTTATGAGCTAAAGAGTGTGTAGTTCGCCGACGTCGGAGCGAGCTGAAACGATAACAGGGTTCACCTTACGGCCTAATTTGGGGGAATTTGCAGGGGTCAGCACAACCTCAGTGCCATGACTGAGTCTGGCTCTGGGTGAAGCACCTGACAGGTAAGTAAGTGTCAGCATGTGGTAACTCAAGCAGAAAGCCGCCATCTCTGAGCCTGGTTCTGCAGGTTTCTTCCTGTTAAAAGGGAGTTTTTCCTTTCAACAGTCACTTATGCTTGCTCAAGTGGCTCTGTTGGGTTTTCTCTGTAAAAGTGTCGAGATATGACTATGTTGTAACTGGCACTTTATAAATAAAACTGAATTGAATTGAATTGCTGGTAATCTATTCTCTCAGAGATAGTCCTAAGATGAACTTTGCTGCCATACACGTCCTTCATTTATTCACTCTGGTGGGAAAGAGCAATTCTTTTACATTATATAACCTGGCTGGGCAATATATCGAATTAATTCGATTTATTCGATTTTGTATTTTCAATCGATGTGAAAAATATTAAATCGCAACATCGAGTTTCATTTTTTTCTGTCCCTTCGCCATTTTTACCGGACATGTGTAATACACACAGTCGCCACACCGGATGACTGGCGCTGTAGCACAGACTACTGTCAACATTCTCTTACAGATGAGAAGACTTAGAGAGAGCCCCAGCCTGGGACAGAGAATGCTCGCCCTCCCCTGCCGATGGGATCTCTCCCGGCGCCACGAGAATTCCACACCGCGGCGCTTTTAACGGTGAAACACGGTCTGCTCCTCATCTTCTGCCATAATGCAGTCGGCCGAATTATCAGAAAAATAAAAAGGAAAAGGGTGATATAAGGTACAAAATGAAATAAAGAGTGCAAATATGATAAAAATGAAAATGAAACTTAAATTGTGTGTTTTGTCGACGCTTTATTTTGATCCATGTAGGATTTGAACCCATTTAAATTTGATCTATGTGGAATTTTTTGATAAATTGTTTTTTCCTCCAGTTTTCCTTGTATTTATTTATTTCAATTTAGTGCCCATGCAAGCGTTCTTGTTAAAATTACCTCAAGAATAACTATATTGCCTACACAGTTAAATGCTGACGTTTTGGCATTCAATAAAATATCCTATTTTTTGAAAAATGTTTGTGTTTCTTTACACAGAAAAAAATCGATTAAAATCGTTAATCGGATTTCAAGAAAAAAAAATTGAGATTTAATTTTTTGGCTATATCGCCCAGCCCTACCTGAGAGAAACTTAAAGGGGCTGTATCATGCTTTTTAGCTAGTCCAAACCCTAGAAATGGCATTAACATGGTAATAGTTTATTTTTGGCGCTAAGTTAAAGTCATTTAATAAATCAAATAAAAGATTTTCTGGGGCTAATTCTGAAACCCGGAAGAGAAAACGCTCTGTTTCACTGAAATCCCGCCTCTCCCCCTGTGGACTTTGACTGACAGCGAACTTCAACCAGTCGCAGCTTCAAAACAAATACGCTGGCTATCGTTAGCTCTTTAGCTCTAGATTCTCTACACGCAAAAACGTCTTTTCTTGTTAGAAACTCACCAAGCGCAGACCTTTCAGACTCTTGCTCTTGCTTGACTGTTGCTTTCAGACGATGGTTAAAGTTTATCTCCGTAATCGGAGATACAAAAAGCACCAACGCTGATTGCCGAGGGCCTGCGGGAGGGGGGCTCAGGGGCAGAGGTGGGAGTTTGGAGCCTGATCAAGTCATCTCCATGCCATGTTTTTGCTCTGACCATGTATCACACCAGGTGAATCTAATCAACCCTGCTCCTCAGCTTTTCTCTGGTATTTTCAAAACTCCCCATAAGTCTATTTAGATTTTTCACAGAATTTTCAAAATTTACATTTGTACATAAAACAAGTGTTCAATACAAAATATTGTGCAGATGTCTTGTCTTGGCAGTTCTTGATAAACCATGGAGAGACGTACCATGGAAGTGAGTATTTTGGGGATCAAAGAAACTTCTGTAATATCTCAAAAACAAGAAATATCTTGAGTTATTGAAATGTGGCCATTCTTATTTTTGAACAGGGATAAAATGAAAGACGAGAATTATGTGAGGTAGGGCTGCACGATTATGGCCAAAATGATAATCACGATTATTTTTGTCAACATTGTAATCACAATTATTCATCACGATTATTCATTATGTTATGTAAAACATACCTTTTTGTTGCACTTTTTTTTAAACAAACAAGTGTCGAATTGAAGATGTGCGTCTTCAGCACTTCAGCAAATTCCAGTGTGCATGCGCACATAATTGAAGATGTTTTAATTAGAATCTAAACAACTATTTAGAACCATGCCAATGTTGTGAACGATCGCTTTCCCTTAGAAACGAACATATAGACGCGCCGACTATGAGTTTTTACAAATGTTTGACCAGACCTCTGTTCTGAAAAGAGCCGGATTATGACTTTGGAACCTGAACGCCTCACAGCTGAGCGACCGTCAATTGCTGCATTCTAACCCCTGAGAGCAACACGATGATCACTGAACAACAAGATGAAGATAAAACAACAAGAAAACAGTAAACAGCCACGCTAAACCCAGAAATGAAACCTACCAGAACAATGATTACTTCGTTCTCTCCAAGCCGCCGCTAAGCCGCTCACACTGCAAAAAAGGATAACCTAAATACAAGATATCCACACTCAATTAAAGAACATTACCCTTAAAACTAGTGAAATTATCTGTCCATGCAGCAAGTGAATTTTACTTAAAACGAGATCTTGATATAAGAATATTTAACCAAGAAATAAGTCTCTGTATCTTAAATATATCTTAAATCAAGTGAGATGAGACATTTTCAATGAAAACAAGACTTTTGAACTGGGTAAGATTTTGAATTTTTGCAGTTTTTGCAGTGCAGACACTGAACTGTCCGTCAATAACAACTTTTCCCGTTCCGTCCCAGACGCTCAGCGTTTACATCTTCTTTCCACCGGTACAGAAGTTGAGATGCGTTCCATCAACTTATGTTTGAGCATGAAGGAATCGCTCAAAGCCAGCCAGTTCTTCGGTGGCTAACAGCTGACTGAGACACCGCAGTGGCGTCCATCAGCAGCTACTTTTACGGAGTGTCCCTGAAGGCAGCAGGAGCTACACGGCTCAGGTTGTTCACTGACGCAGAGGGTTTCAGGTGTTCCACAGGTAATGAAGGCGGGTTAGGAGGAGCTGCATACTGACAGGTGAATGGACGGTTTTACTGCCTCCGTGAAGCAGGTGCAGCGCCGAGATCCCAAAGTGGCTTGTGGCCGGCCACTAGGCGGCAATGCCATATGGCCGTTCTGTTGTGCCACAAGCCATTCAGGAGTGGCTTATGGCTGACCCAGTACTGGCGTATGGCACGACCACTAGAGGGAGCAGTGTGTAAACACCAGTCGTCTTGACAACCACAAATTCACTTTACGACACAGGGTATTTGCGACGTGTTTTTTTTTCTTTATTATCAGAACGACTGGAACATTGTAAACATATGAGGAAATGTCATTATGCAATGTGCTTTTAAATTAAGTTGAAGTGCGATTAAGGTTCGTTATATTTTTTATATCTCACACCGACATCTGTAGACGTATGGTCGCCGATGACTTAACAATTAAAGTCAAGTGACCGTCTGTGTTATAGAGGCTACGGTGGCTAGGCTAACCGTTGCCGCTAAGGTGTGTGTGTGTGTGTGTGTGTGTGTGTGTGTGTGTGTTGCAAGACTTACATATGTTTTTATGATGGACTGTGCATTATTTATAGTCTCATATCGTAACTATTATAGTTGATTACCTCTTAAAAGGGTCTTAAGTCATTATTTTACTTTTGAAAGCATCCGGGTGGCGTTGGCATAAGGCAGCGGACCGGGTGGATAGAGCAGTGCACCGGGGACCGGTGGGGGGGTGTGGTGGGGGGTGTGGCGGCAGCTGCGTGGGGCAGTGCACCGGGGACCGGGAGGGGGGTGGTGGTGGCGGCTGTGTAGGGCAGTGCACCGGGGACCAAGGAGGTCGGGGGGTGTGGCAGCAGCGGCACTGGCGCGACCGGGGTGGTGCATATGGTATTACAGGTTCGCCACATGGCGTGTCACATTTACCATATGGCATCACCGGCTGGCCATATGGCGTGCCATATTTGCCATATGGCATCACCGGCTGGCCATATGGCGTGCCATATTTGCCATATGGCATCACCGGCTCGCCATATGGCGTGCCATATTTGCCATATGGCATCACCGGCTGGCCATATGGCGTGCCGTATTTGCCATATGGCATCACCGGCTGGCCATATGGCGTGCCATATTTGCCATATGGCATCACCGGCTGGCCATATGGCGTGCCGTATTTGCCATAGTGCATTTCATTTTTGCTACATGGGATTTCTGTTTGTTGCATTGCCTTTCAGTTTTACAATGTTCTATTTCTGTGTAATGGCAAGACATGTACTTGTACTTGTATTTTTATAAATTACTGTATATTATGAATAGTATTATATTAAAACAGTTCTAACACACCTGTTTTTGGGGGGATTTTTTTTTTTTTTTTTTTAGAGCATAGCTCCAACATGATCTGCCACCAGAGAAAACAGCTGGAGCCTCTCCAACACTGCACTGCGCGTCTTGATCACCATGGAAACCAAGACGGTTCTGCAATCATCTGGAAGTGATTACAACATTATCTCTTAAATGTTGTTTATTTCTGATTAAATAAATGTGTATTTACCCTTACAGTGGTCTGCGTGCTCCTCGTTACTTCCACCTTACCACACGTCCCAATTGAAACAACCACATAGCTCATTAATTTATGATCCAAATATTAATTCATGATCCAAATTATGACCAAGAACTATATTTTAAAATCAAGTGTCTCATATTGGTCATGTAAATAATATCACGGAGAATCACGGACTGAACGAGTGTTTTTTTTTTTTTTTTGACAGAGGGCGTTGCTCCGAGAAGTTTGAGCAAAAATACAATTCTCTGCATTGAATAATGACCTCAGGTAGACGTTCAAAACATAACAAAAATCACAAAAATTGTTTCTCAAACAGATCAGAAGCCCCAATATGTAACATTAAAAAAAGACTATCGAACGGGGAAGTCTCTAAATTATAATTTACACAGTGCTTCTCTAGCAATACATGTACATTTTATCTTCATATTTTCCACTCGGTTTATGGATGTGATCTGTATTTTTCTGTTTAAATGCGCAATCTGTCTATTTTGTCTTCTAAAATGCCGCCCCGCTGGTTGTTAGGCTGTTCCTGAGGACTCTGAACTCTGACCCGGAAGTACCTCACGGACTGATTTTTTTTTTTTTAACGGAGCGAGTTTTTGCTCTTAAACTAATTATATTTGTCTACAAATACGCTTCTGTGCATTATATAACAAGTTCTGTTTAATTTTAAGAGTAATATTTATTTTGAATCAGATGTGTGTATTCATCTTCATACAGTACATACATTTGCTGAAACAAGTTTGTTTCCGTTCGATAGTCTTTTTTTTATTGGGGCTTCTGATCTGTTTGAGAAACAATTTTTGTGATTTTTGTTATGTTTTGAACGTCTACCTGAGGTCATTATTCAATGCAGAGAATTGTATTTTTGCTAAAAATTCTCGGAGCAACGCCCTCTGTCAAAAAAAAAAAAAACACTCGTTCAGTCCGTGATTCTCCGTGATATTATTTACATGACCAATATGAGACACTTGATTTTAAAATATAGTTCTTGGTCATAATTTGGGTCATGAATTAATATTTGGATCATAAATTAATGAGCTATGTGGTTGTTTCAATTGGGACGTGTGGTAAGGTGGAAGTAACGAGGAGCACGCAGACCACTGTAAGGGTAAATACACATTTATTTAATCAGAAATAAACAACATTTAAGAGATAATGTTGTAATCACTTCCAGATGATTGCAGAACCGTCTTGGTTTCCATGGTGATCAAGATGCGCAGTGCAGTGTTGGAGAGGCTCCAGCTGTTTTCTCTGGTGGCAGATCATGTTGGAGCTATGCTCTAAAAAAAAAAAAAAAAATCCCCCCAAAAACAGGTGTGTTAGAACTGTTTTAATATAATACTATTCATAATATACAGTAATTTATAAAAATACAAGTACAAGTACATGTCTTGCCATTACACAGAAATAGAACATTGTAAAACTGAAAGGCAATGCAACAAACAGAAATCCCATGTAGCAAAAATGAAATGCACTATGGCAAATACGGCACGCCATATGGCCAGCCGGTGATGCCATATGGCAAATACGGCACGCCATATGGCCAGCCGGTGATGCCATATGGCAAATACGGCACGCCATATGGCGAGCCGGTGATGCCATATGGCAAATACGGCACGCCATATGGCGAGCCGGTGATGCCATATGGCAAATATGGCACGCCATATGGCCAGCCGGTGATGCCATATGGCAAATATGGCACGCCATATGGCCAGCCGGTGATGCCATATGGTAAATGTGACACGCCATGTGGCGAACCTGTAATACCATATGCACCACCCCGGTCGCGCCAGTGCCGCTGCTGCCACACCCCCCGACCTCCTTGGTCCCCGGTGCACTGCCCTACACAGCCGCCACCACCACCCCCCTCCCGGTCCCCGGTGCACTGCCCCACGCAGCTGCCGCCACACCCCCCACCACACCCCCCCACCGGTCCCCGGTGCACTGCTCTATCCACCCGGTCCGCTGCCTTATGCCAACGCCACCCGGATGCTTTCAAAAGTAAAATAATGACTTAAGACCCTTTTAAGAGTTAATCAACTATAATAGTTACGATATGAGACTATAAATAATGCACAGTCCATCATAAAAACATATGTAAGTCTTGCAACACACACACACACACACAGAGACACACACACACACACACACACACACACACACCTTAGCGGCAACAGTTAGCCTAGCCACCGTAGCCTCTATAACACAGACGGTCACTTGACTTTAATTGTTAAGTCATCGGCGACCATACGTCTACAGATGTCGGTGTGAGATATAAAAAATATAACGAACCTTAATCGCACGGTAACGCTTCCTTTTACAGTACGGTAATTACCATGTATTAACATGGTAATTGCAAGGTAAGTACCATGTAATAAGGAGAAGTTACTGTAAAATTACCATGTAATTTCAGGGTAACTATGTTGCTAATTACCTAGTACTTTTAGAGTAATTACCAAGCCAATTCCAGGCAAATGCCAAGTAACTACCTGGTAGTAAGTATTAATTACTGGGTAATTATAATGTATATAGCAACTATGTCGGTAATTGCCAAGTACTTACTAAGTAATTGCTAAGTAATTACCATGTAATCATTGGGAAATGTAGACTTTTTAGCAGGTATTATTTGGTACTGCTAGGTGTGTTCGCTATGCATTTCCCTAGTAGTCAAGTGGTTTTTACTACTTACCTGGTAACTTCCCAGTAACTACAACATTTACCTGGTAATTACGGTTGAACTGTAGACTACTGCAAAAGGAAGTGAGGCCTGTTTCCACACTATTACCTGGTAACTACTTACTCGTTACCCAGGAACTGCAAAAATACCTACCTGGAAATTACATAGTTATTAAAGTGGATTTGTACTGTAAAAGGAAGTGAGGTCTGTTTCCATGTTATTACATGGTAATTGCTTATTTGTTACCTAGTAACTAGAAAAATATTTACCTGGAAATTACATAGTTATTAAAGTGGATTTGTACTGTAAAAGGAAGTGAGATCTGTTTCCATGTTATTACATGATAATTACTCATTTATTACCCAGTAAATACAAAAATATTTACCTGGAAATTACATAGTGATTAAAGTGGATTTGTACTGTAAAAGGAAGTGAGGTCTGTTTCCATGTTATTACCTGGTAATTACTCAGTATTTAGCCTGTTACTCGGAAACTTTCACATTACCCCACACACTTGCACCAAAAATGCAGCAAACCCCATCAGTGTCTGTGATACAGTCTCTGAACAGCACACTGTATCTGTCAGGAGATCAGAGTTTCCATCAAAACCACCACCACCAGCCATCACATTACATTAAGATGAACGCATTATTATTACACTTCCTCACTCCAAACACCTCACTGTGACAGACATGCAAACACAAGAGAGCTGCCAAAGATAAACATTTTAATCAAATGGAGTTCAACTTCTTATAAAACAATTTACAAAACAGTGCACATTTTTAGCAGTCAGGCACCTTTTTTTTTAAGAAACAGAACAGATTTCTTTTGCAAAAAACAAAATACAAAAAACATTGATAAACAATCACTATAAATCAACATTAATAAGCACACTGCTCCAGTCTTGTGAATTCACATCATCATGTGTTTTCTGCAGACCCGTCTGGTCTACAGGAACCCTTGATCTCCATCATCCCGAATACCCAGGACCGCCGTCGCCAGGTGTTGTCACATTGTCCACGTCCAGACTTGTACCTCCCTCGGCGTGATGGAAACGAGGACAGCATAACTGTTCCTTCTGAATGCTCAGGGTTTATTCACTGTAACACCCAAACCCCAAACGTGAGAGCTGAAAACATACAAATATACATATTAATAAACAGAAACTTACACAATAAACAAATATACACATTGCACAAAACACTAATATCTTTAAACCTTCAAATATAGACATGAAACCGACATTACAACCGAAACATTCACCCAAGCCTGAACCACAGCCACCCAGCACCAGCTGCAGAGCTCCACACTACCACCACTATAATGATCAATAAAACACCAAGCAACACGGAAATATACACACCTCACTGGCTGCTTCACATTGTAAGCCGTTTGTTTTTGCTCTTTTTACATACTTTTTGGAGCGTTTTTTCTCTCTCCGCGTTTGTGTGCACCACTTAATGTGGTCCTACCCGGAACGTCTGCAGAGGGTTAGTTCCGCCACTCGGTGATATTTATATTTAATTAAATTTCGGTTCCTACTCTAATGAGAGAAAGCGTGTTTACGGCGGAACGTTCCGGGTAGGACCACATTAAGTGATGCACAGAGAAACGCGGAGAGAGAAAATAAGAACAAAAAACTCCGTGAAAAGAGCAAAAACAAACGGCTTACCTCCTTCACAATGTGAAGCAGCCAGTGAGGTGTGTATATTTCCGTGTTGCTTGGTGTTTTATTGATCATTATCGTGGTGGTAGTGTGGAGCTCTGCAGCTGGTGCTGGGTGGCTGTGGTTCAGGCTTGGGTGGATATTTCGGTTGTAATGTCGGTTTCATGTGTATATTTGAAGGTTTAAAGATATTTGTGTTTTGTGCAATGTGTATATTTGTTTATTGTGTAAGTTTCTGTTTATTAATATGTATATTTGTATGTTTTCAGCTCTCACGTTTGGGGTTTGGGTGTTAAAGTGAATAAACCCTGAGCATTAAGAAGACCTCGGTTCCATCACGCCGAGGGAGGTACAAGTCTGGATGTGGACAATGTGACAACACCTGGCGACGGCGGTCCTGGGTATTTGGAATGATGGAGATCAAGGGTTCCTGTAGACCAGACGGGTCTGCAGAAAACACATGATGATGTGAATTCACAAGACTGGAGCAGTGTGCTTATTAATGTTGATTTATAGTGATTGTTTATCAATGTTTTTTGTATTTTGTTTTTTGCAAAAGAAATCTGTTCTGTTTCTTAAAAAAAAAGGTGCCTGACTGCTAAAAATGTGCACTGTTTTGTAAATTGTTTTATAAGAAGTTGAACTCCATTTGATTAAAATGTTTATCTTTGGCAGCTCTCTTGTGTTTGCATGTCTGTCACAGTGAGGTGTTTGGAGTGAGGAAGTGTAATAATAATGCGTTCATCTTAATGTAATGTGATGGCTGGTGGTGGTGGTTTTGATGGAAACTCTGATCTCCTGACAGATACAGTGTGCTGTTCAGAGACTGTATCACAGACACTGATGGGGTTTGCTGCATTTTTGGTGCAAGTGTGTGGGGTAATGTGAAAGTTTCCGAGTAACAGGCTAAATACTGAGTAATTACCAGGTAATAACATGGAAACAGACCTCACTTCCTTTTACAGTACAAATCCACTTTAATAACTATGTAATTTCCAGGTAAATATTTTTGTATTTACTGGGTAATAAATGAGTAATTATCATGTAATAACATGGAAACAGATCTCACTTCCTTTTACAGTACAAATCCACTTTAATAACTATGTAATTTCCAGGTAAATATTTTTCTAGTTACTAGGTAACAAATAAGCAATTACCATGTAATAACATGGAAACAGACCTCACTTCCTTTTACAGTACAAATCCACTTTAATAACTATGTAATTTCCAGGTAGGTATTTTTGCAGTTCCTGGGTAACGAGTAAGTAGTTACCAGGTAATAGTGTGGAAACAGGCCTCACTTCCTTTTGCAGTAGTCTACAGTTCAACCGTAATTACCAGGTAAATGTTGTAGTTACTGGGAAGTTACCAGGTAAGTAGTAAAAACCACTTGACTACTAGGGAAATGCATAGCGAACACACCTAGCAGTACCAAATAATACCTGGTAAAAAGTCTACATTTCCCAATGATTACATGGTAATTACTTAGCAATTACTTAGTAAGTACTTGGCAATTACCGACATAGTTGCTATATACATTATAATTACCCAGTAATTAATACTTACTACCAGGTAGTTACTTGGCATTTGCCTGGAATTGGCTTGGTAATTACTCTAAAAGTACTAGGTAATTAGCAACATAGTTACCCTGAAATTACATGGTAATTTTACAGTAACTTCTCCTTATTACATGGTACTTACCTTGCAATTACCACGTTAATACATGGTAATTACCGTACTGTAAAAGGAAGCGTTACCAATCGCACTTCAACTTAATTTAAAAGCACATTGCATAATGACATTTCCTCATATGTTTACAATGTTCCAGTCGTTCTGATAATAAAGAAAAAAAAACACGTCGCAAATACCCTGTGTCGTAAAGTGAATTTGTGGTTGTCAAGACGACTGGTGTTTACACACTGCTCCCTCTAGTGGTCGTGCCATACGCCAGTACTGGGTCAGCCATAAGCCACTCCTGAATGGCTTGTGGCACAACAGAACGGCCATATGGCATTGCCGCCTAGTGGCCGGCCACAAGCCACTTTGGGATCTCGCTGTCTCTCCAGATTCTCAAAATCATCTGGCGGGCCAGATATTGTTGTTCGCGGGCCAAAAGTGGCATCGGGCTGCCAGTTGCCGATCGCTGCAGTAGATGATGCTCCTTTAGGAGGCGCTAGCAGCTCCTCGCCTCCGGATGCCTCAGCACTGTCACTGCCTGCTGGTCTCCACATTGTAATGTCTGCGGGGTTCACTCGCTTGCTGTTTAGGCGGCGTAATGATGAGGCCCTAACCTCGGTCGCCCCCTGGTGGTTGGCTGATTGTTGGATTAAAAAAGTGCTTCATTTGACACGCAACAGAGCCCGTTTTTTCAATTTAAAATCGCGACGATCATCTAAATTTAATCGCAGCAGCCAAAATCGTGATCATGATCAAAATTCGATTAATTGTGCAGTCCCAATGTGAGGTACTATAAACCTCAGTCACAAGCCGAACATCTCAGAGTTCTGCTGTTTGGACCACCGAGCTCTGGAAAGTCCAGCTTCATCAACTGTGTTGACAGTGTTCTACGAGGAAGAATTGGAGTTCGAGCCTTGGTAGCCACCGGCTATGATGGGAGCTTCACTAAGGAAGTATGAGGAATTTGTCATAAATTGTACACTATTTATCAGTCACGGAAGGACATATTTTAAAACACATTCAGGACTTTTTCCAGTGTTTTCTTCAACTTAAAGACAGGACAGCTATATTTTTTACAGTAACCAATTAACAACAGTGTCAAACCCAAAAACTGAGTAAATGAAACGCTGCCTTTATCTAAAAGCACATGCTAACATTGTCATGACCTCTTTTTTTTTAACTTGCAGTAGTGTGACCAGTTTGTGGCAGACATGAGCTCAATACATGCATAGACAGCCAAGCTGACACGAGATGTGTGTTTATGCCATATTTCAAATACTCACTCTCCAAGAAGTTCACAAAGACGCAGAGTCAACAGAATACAGTGGCGAACTGCCACGTGATGCGTCATGCAACTCTGCGCAGCAGAAAAAAATAACATCACATAATGCAACAGATCATAAACGTTTCACACTTGGAACAGGGACAAAATAAATACAGTTAAACCCAACTTACAGTGAACTTGTGTCCCAAAACTCCTGCTCAAATCAATCCGAGGTTCAACACCCACAGCGGCGGTCTGACACGGCCGAAGTTACCCCGCGTGTTGGTGAAGCTTCTTCCTCATCCGGGTTCTACACTACCGTTTCTGAACATACAGAGCCACCTACTGGCGAATGTGAGGACCTGATTCTCCACCCCGCTACATACTCCCCTGCTAAAACGTCATCGTCCTCGATGACTTAGTTCGCAGTCCGTACCTCTTTCACTGCTTCCCGGAAGAATGCTGCTCCCAAACTACTCAGCAACTCGGAAAGTACATCAGAACTGAGGGAGATAGCTTTACATGCAGAGACAGGTACGTGATGAGGATTTGAATGTACCCCTGCATTTTCTCTCCATGTTCTGCGTGGTGCAGGGACTGGTGTGGTCCCTATTGACTCAGAGTCACTCACATCTTCAAGGGGGCCTGTGGGTTTGCTCATTCGAACCCCCTTCTGTGGTCTGGTCTCCCTGTGTTCCTAAATCCAAGTTCAGGCTCGGGGCCTCCTCCAACACCACATACTCCGGATCTTGGCACCCCAGCACAGGGTCAACAGGAGCAGTCGATGTCACTGGAACCTTGTTTTTGTCCTTACGAGGAGCAGGCACAGGAAACTCACATGGTCTGAGGTCAGCCCTGTGGACTCTCTTTACAGGACCTCCTTCCACTGGCTCCACTGCATGGGTGGTATCCTGGATTTCCACCACCTTATGAATAACAGGTCCCCATGCATCCTGGATCTTATTCCTACCATGTGGCCTGTTTCTGAGGTACACTAACTGTCCCACACTCACTGGGGGACAATGTATTTTGGGTCTGTCCTGCTCCAGTTGTGCTGCTGATTTCTGTTCAGTGTACTCTCTTGCTCTGGCGTGGGCCTCATTGAGTCGCCTCTGGTGCATCTCCAACCAGTCACTTTTCCTGTCCGTCCCAGCATTTTGTCCCAAAAGTGCATCTATGGGAAGACGAGGGTGGACCCCAAACAGCAAATAGTGAGGTGAGTAGCCAGTTGTAGCATGAGGTGTCACGTTGTAGGCATATACCAACTCTGCCAAATGTTCTGGCCACCGGCGTTTTTTCTCAGGGGGCAGAGTGCGCAAAAGGTCGTGGAGAGTTCGATTAAACCTCTCACACTGGGCATTTCCCTGGGGGTGATGCGGAGTAGTGCGGGTTTTCTTAACTCCATACAGCTTACAGAGCTCTGCAATGACCTCGCTCTCAAAGTTGCTTCCTTGATCTGCATGTAACCTCTCTCAGGTACGCCATATTTCATGAACCACTCCCAGAGAAGGACCTTCGCAGTGGTGTCAGCTTTTTGATCTCGACTGGGGAATGCCTGAGTAAACTTTGTGAAGACATCTGTCACGACCAGAACATTCTCACGACCATCAGAGGCTGGTTCCAAGATAGTGAAATCAACTGCGATGACTTCCAGCGGCCGTGTGGCTAGAAATGACTTCATCGGAGCATGGATTTTGGGCTGAGGCATCTTAGTGAGGACGCACCGCTGACACTTCTTGACCCACTGGTCTACATCATCATACATGCCCACCCAGAAGCATCTCTGTTTGAGTAGGCTTTGCGTTCTCTCTATCCCTTGATGCCCCATGTTATCATGCACACTTGAAATGACAGCTTCTTTCAAACAGCTTGGGAGCAACAGCTGATGGCACTCACCCAGGTAGACATCATCTATCACCCGATAGAGCAAACCTTCGATCTCTTTGACACGATGCCACTGCCTGAGTAAAGACAACACCGGTTTAGTCAGCCCAGTCCTCTCCTTAAATGTTGGCTTCTGTTTTCTGTCCCAAAAGACTCTGAATGCACTGACTGTGGGATCTGCACATTGGAACTGCTTCAGCTCCTCCTTGGTGTAACCAGGGAGAGCAGGGGTATTGCCTTGCCCCTCCTCCCCTCTGAAACTCTGCTCGGTCCCCGAAGCACGGATCTGTCTCACCTGGCAACATCTACTCCCTGCTGTACCCACCTCAGGCCCCAGAGCAGTTCCCCTCCTCACATTGCATATAGCTATGCAGTCATCAAAATCCAGGACATCTGGAAAAGGCTGAGGCTCCCCTGCTAACAGCTGCCTAGAGAGGGCATCTGCAGCAGTGTTACAGCGGCCTGGGCGATACTTGATGTCAAACTCAAAAACCGCTAGTTGCGCAACCCAGCGCTGCTCAATTGCGCCCAACTTTGCCGTGTTAAGGTGACACAAGGGATTGTTGTCAGTTAAGACCGTGAACTTGGAGCCCAGTAAGTATCCTCTGAACTTTTCTGAAACTGCCCACTTGAGGGCCAGCAGTTCGAGTTTCATACTGCTGTAATTCCTGTCGTTCTTCTCAGCATAACGCAGTCGCCTACTAGCATAAGCTATGACTCTTTTCCTTCCACCCTGATGTTGATACAGAACGGCGCCGAGTCCTAAGCTGCTGGCATCAGTTTCCAGTGTGAAGGGCAAGGAAAAGTCCGCATAGCCCAGCAACGGGGCACTGGTGAGCTTCTCCTTGAGAAGCTCAAATGCTTCTTGACACTCAGTGGTCCACAAATCTCCAATCCGCTGTTTAGAGCTGGATGAATTGGAGCTCTGGAGTTGGGCGTTGACAACATCATGAAGTAGTCCAGCTATCTGAGAAAAGGCCTCAATGAATCTTCTGTAGTAGCTGCAGAACCCCAAGAATGCTCTTAAATCTTTAACTGTGCTGGGAACCTCCCACTGCTGCACAGCGGCTGTTTTCTCAGGGTCTGTCCCTATGCCCTCTGCAGATATCTGTTGTCCAAGGAACCGCACCTCACTCTGTAAGAAATGACACTTCTCCACTTTAACCTTGAGTCCTGTTTCCCTCAGACGCTGTAGGACTAGCTCCAGCCTCGCCAGGTGGTCCTCAAATGTTTGTGCATACACCAGAATGTCATCCAAATAGACGAGCATGATCTGCATGATCAGGTCATTCATTGTCACCTGCATCAGCCTTTGAAAAGTGGCTGGCCTATTGCACACCCCAAAAGGCAGACGAGAATACTCATACAACCCAAAGGGTGTAGTAAAGGCAGTTTTATGCCTGTTGTCTTCATGCACAGCAACTTGATGGTACCCGCTGGCAAGATCAATGGTTGAGAAAAACCTGGCACCATGCAGAGCATCGAAACACTCATCAATACGAGGCAAGGGAAAAGCATCACGTCGTGTCTTAGCGTTCAGTTTCCTGTAGTCTACACAAAGGCGAAGACTACCATCGGCTTTTCTGACCAAAACAATCGGGGAGGCATAAGCACTAGTGCTTTCATGAATCACACCTTTCTTCAAGAGCTTGCTGATGTGCTCTTTCACCTCACCAAACTGCGTGGGAGGAATACGACGGTAGGGCTGTGCCACAGGCACCTCATCAACTAGGTGGATTTCATGTTTGACTCTGTCAGTGTAACCAAGGTCCTCATCCTGGAACGCAAACACATCTGCATACTGAGCTAACAGCAGAGTTAATTTAGCCCTCTCTTCTTCAGTGCCTCCTACATGGAGCTGGCCCAACACAGATTGGAAATCGTCACCCGTTGCATGTCCCTGTCTCCGCTCCACAGTCACTTCTTCTTGACCTGCTGAGATGCGATGGAACCGCACCTCTGTCTGATCCTGATCAACACATTCAACTCGAGATAGAATGCCCAGCCTCGTCCGAGGGCGCAACCACACATCCTCCTGAGAGAAGTTCACAACCTGTACTGGAAACACCACCTGACCGCTTTCGACTAGAGTGGGGACCACAACTAATCCACTTGGTAGGTGAGCCTGGGCCGGTTCTAACAGCAGGTGTGTCATATCATCTGGTGCTGACTTTGCGCCCTTCACCAGAATTCTGGCCACTGAAAAGGCTGGCACATGAATTGACTCTCTGCCCAAAACTCTGGCGGTGGAGGTCTTTTCCACCATCTCACAGGTCTGCACCTTCTGGAATGCTTCTTTCCAGTCAGAGTCAAGTTGCCCTTGGAGCGTGGTGTTGAACTCTGCTGTGACCAGTTGTTTGCATCTCTTGATAATGTTCATGCCAATGAGACCTGGCATGATCTCCTGAAAACTCTTTGGGGGTTTAACTGCTTCTCCTTCGGCAGTGGACCCTTCTTGTGGTGGGTCTTTGACCACCAGAAAACCGCATCCTGGTATGTTCAGCCCCATAGCTTCTACATCCAGCTCAATGTATCCCACATATGGAATGGGCAAAGAGTTGGCTGCTGTTAGCCTGAGCCATTTTGAGGTGGGGAACACATCCCCCTCCTTCCCCATTAGGTGGTCTCTGAAAAAGGACTCCGATATTGTGCTGACCTGACTCCCCGTATCCAAGAGACACCTAACTGGAATCCCATTAATGTGCACAGTGACTCCTCTACACTCACCCACTGCTCGCTCAAGGAAAAGCTCCCGACTGATCATCTCCGAGCCCTTAGCCTCTCCTCGGATTGCTTGGCTCACAGCATCCGAGGGGACTCGTTTCCCTGTGGAGAAACACTGGAGACTGCTGGTGGGGTAGTTAGTCTGCGTGGTGTGCATTCTTTTGCAATGTGTCCCACCCCCCCGCATCTGAAACATATGGGTCTGCCATCCTCTGTAAACTGTGGCCTCGAACGGGCTCTTCCCCCTTTGTATTGGTCCGGTTTATCTTTGAGCGCCATGCTCTCTTTCAGTGCCACCGTTAACTCTCCAATGGCTTTGCTCTGTTCGGTGACAACCCTAACAACGTCCTCAAGAGTGGGGGCCTGTTTTCCTCGCACAGCACCAGAATGCTGGTGCTCTTCTCCAGCACTTTCACACAGCACGTTCCTGCTCTTTGCGGTTTTGGTGTTACAAGGACTGGTTTCAAGAGACAAGGCGATGGCCTCTTCTCGCACGTCCAACAATGTGGATTTGGGTCTTTCTCTCACCATCCTGCGCAGCTCCCTCCTAAGGGAGAGGTCCCGTAACCCCTCAATAAACTGATCTCGGACAGCGAACTTTGAATCAGCTACTGCATCGGGTTGTTGTCTCAGGGCGAGTCTCAAGATCTGGGAAAGAGCATGTGAGTACTCCTGAAAATTCTCATCCTCCCTTTGGTGTCGGCCATAAAAAGCCTGCAACAGTTGAGTGACGCTGCGTTTCTCTGTGTACGCGCCTCGAAGTAACTCAAACAGCTCATAAGGCCCCTTTGGCTCCTCATCTGTGCAAAGCCTGACCTCCTCTAATGCAGGTCCCCTTAACCTGTTAAACCCTAGGGTTTTTGGTGGCAAGGTTCGCCTAAAAATGCCTATCCATTTTAAATCAACAATATCTCCACCATTATTTGGACAATATGCATAATCTTGGTCTCAATTGATAGCTAAGACCTTACAGAATATAGTTCCAGTGTCAGAAACACTGTGATTTTTAATATGCCTGAGCAAATTTTGATAAAGTAGAGGAAAAAAATGAAATTTTTACCTTCACCGAATTTTTTTTCAGATTCCACATTGAAAAACTCTATGATGACAATGAAGACAGCCATAATGATGCCACTGGCTGTATTCAGTAACTCCTTGACTACAACTGTACGAAGTTTCATGAGATTAGCTCAAAGCACATAGATTTTATAGGGTTCAGTTTGGATAGTACCAGGCGAACCCTCCATTTGGCCACTTGGAGACCAACCTGTGCCAAACTACACTAAGTGGGTTTTTTTTTTCTTTGAAAGGAATCTGACTTTAAAATACCTCTAATTTCCACTACAAGGGTCTGTATATATACAAAGGACCCTTTGGTTCTGACATTTAGCCACTATATTAGCAGTTACTGCATAGTTTTTGTGGAGAAACTTATAATTGTGCACAGTATTGTGCACCGTATGAAATACATTTTTATACATGACTGAACCATAACATTTAGCTTCCAACTGAAATATATTTATAATAATATAATCAATACAAAAATAGCCAATTATATCACTGAGAAAACAAAAAATTATACCCTTTGAAATATGTAAACAATCATATCTGCAAAATGCGCATCAAGAAAAAAACAAAAAACAACGTACAATAAGCTGTGAAAAAGCTCAATGAAGATAAATGTGCATGTTTCAGAATTAAAAAATTGCTAAATATGTCAGAAACAATCACTAATTGCCATCCGCGTGCGTCTCTGCAGTGCGCACCGGCGCACCTGCGATCCAAGATGGCGGCGGCGCTCGTAGAGTTATGTTCGAAGCTGTCTCCCAGCTGGATGAGCCCCCAGTCACGTGTAACATATCGTTGGAAAGCTCGCGACACGTAGAACATCAACAAATGTGATTTGAGCTCCCAGGGTTAACGACGAGCCCACAAGATGGCGACACGAGGCAGCATATAAACATTGTGGCGCACGACGCTCCTTCACTTCGCTAGAGGATTATGAAGTCAATTTTGGTCAGAGGAGAGCCTGGATAGGTGGAAAATGACCAGAAAACGGTAAGGAAATAAAATATGTTGTGTTTTGTGTGAATAGCTTTGAGATTTGGCAATGAAGTGTGTGAGAATCATGCAATCTGAGGTGCTGGCTGTGAAATGTGAAGATCGGCTTTTGGTTTGTTTTGCCGCTGACGGGAGCTGGTCGGCTCACAGAACATTCTGCCTTGTGTCATGTTAGAAAGCAGCTTTTCTAGTTTCACGAGATACCAAATATGTTGGGATGGAGCAGACGGACCGTGCGTTCTGTAGCGTTTTGTGTCGGCAGGTGCGGGTGAGGGGGGCGTGTCGAAATGTTGCATACGAATTTTAAAGTTGCAATAAATCAAACACTCGGTCATCAAAGTGCAGTTTGAGTGTTCAGTTAGTGAGATTAAGGCTTATTGTTTGAGACACAATTGAAAGAAAAGATCATCACAGCATTTTAGTCACTTTTTACACATGTTGAAGTGGAGCGTAAAAATTTTGGACCCGGTACCGGGTCCGTCGGGCCAAACGGGTTAAAAGGGACAAAATGAAATCCACTGTGTCTTCAGGGGACTGGCCCCTGGCCTTAATAACCCGGTCAACTTCCTCAATGAACTCATCCACTGAGCGGCCATCTTTCACAGGGTCACCACTAAAAGGCTGAATTTGACGCTCTCTGGGCACATATACGTATGACTTGTTGTTCAATGTAGCAAGCGTCTCCATGGCTCTCTCATGTTTGTCATTCAGTTCACGAAGTCTTGCGTGTAACTGGTTAATTGCTTCAGCCTGTTCCTCCGACATGGTGAAGTGTGACAGTGCAGACTTAGCTCAACTCAAAGTCACTTGACAGCGTTCGAATCACGCAGAGACGAGTGATGTCCTCTGCTACAGTCTTTCTCAGTCTCTTCTCCCAGTCTCCACGTTGTTTGGATCTCTGCAGTCTGTTGGCTGGCTCTCCTCAGCAGTCCCAGACAGGTCTCGCAGTCTCCGATCCTTCCAAACAGCGACTCTGCTCCTGACCACTGCAGTTGTTCATGTACCTCCCAAAAACTAGCTTAGATTAACTCGAGCTTCACACTCAGGTGACTACAAAAAAAACAAGACTCACTCATGCAGCTTCAAATTTCAGAGACCCCACTCCTGGTACCAAAAAGATGTGACCGGGTAAAAATGACAATCCGCAGGACACAACTTAATTTTGTGGGATCTTTAATCTTGACTACTCAGCCAAAAAGGATCAAATATGACATGAGCAGCGTTAAATGAATCTAAAGATGCAGAGTGGTCTTTCTTCCGTTTCCTCTGACTGATGCCAACAAATACATTCACAGGTGGGCATCCCCATCCACCATTGAACCCATATCTTTTAAACATTAATTTTCAATCACAGAAATGATCACCAGGAGAGGAAAACTTAAAATGCACTGAGTGAAGAATAACAAAACAGAGGGTACATGAACACCTGAAGCAGTCTCTCTTTACAAAGACAAAACAACAAACAACTGCATATCAGTTCCACTTCACATTGAGACAATACATTGATAAAGAAACTACAAGAACATATTTCAAATACTCACTCTCCAAGAAGTTCACAAAGACGCAGAGTCAACAGAATACAGTGGCGAACTGCCACATGATGCATCATGCAGCTCTGCGCAGCAGAAAAAAATAACATCACATAATGCAATAGATCATAAACGTTTCACACTTGGAACAGGGACAAAATAAATACAGTTAAACCCAACTTACAGTGAACTTGTGTCCCAAAACTCCTGCTCAAATCAATCCGAGGTTCAACACCCACAGCCGCGGTCTGACACGGCCGAAGTTACCCCGCGTGTTGGTGAAGCTTCTTCCTCTTCCGGGTTCTACACTACCGTTTCTGAACATACAGAGCCACCTACTGGCGAATGTGAGGACCTGATTCTCCACCCGGCTACATTAAAGCGATACTTCAACATTTTGGCAAATTGGCCCATCTAGGGCAATTCAGTAGTCATTTAGAACAGCATACTTACTTTTTTTGTGAGGGCGAGCTGTTGTTTATTCAGCGGTGAGTCTGAGGAGAGCTTCACAGCGGACATAATGGAAGTGGACGGTACAGTAGCTTCCCTCGTCAAACTCATCAATCCAACACAATCCAACAACCCCAAAACACACTTTGGTGGACACGTTATAATCCCCACATTCACTACGCTGTGAAATATTAATGCAAATTTACGAGATTGAGCGTTTTTTTTGCGAAGATTGCTAAGACGGAACTACTTACTAAACATGGCGTCTGGGCGTAGTGATCTCAAAAGAAAAAGTAGTTCCCAATATTTGCTTCAATGTCGTAATGCTACAATATTATTTGTTGGTGTTCCACAGCGTAGTGAATGTGCGGATTATAACGTGTCCACCAAAGTGTGTTTTGGGGTTGTTGGATTGTGTATTTGATGAGTTTGACGAGGGAAGCAACTGTACCGTCCACTTCCATTATGTCCGCCGTGAAGCTCTCCTCAGACGCACCGCTGAATAAACAACAGATCGCCCTCACAAAAAAAGTAAGTATGCTGTTCTAAATGACTACCGAATTGCCCTAGATGGGCCAATTTGCCAAAATGTTGAAGTATCGCTTTAAGATAACTTTTTTTGCAATAATCATACCGTATACAACTGTATGTCATTCAGAGGGGCTTAGGCGCAGAAGTGAAGAAGATGTCCCCAACATAGCAGTCACAGGGTCTGCAAGAAATACGCAGTTGTACAGACTTCAATACCACTGGAAGATTTCTTGCCAGAAGTTATGGATCTTTGAACAAGCCCAGAATAAATGGGCCAGAGAGCCTTCCGCACATGTACAGCGATCACATAAAGGAGATGTCATGGGGAAAATTTTATGCAATTTAGTCTTAGAATAATGACGTCCATGCAAAATCTTAAATTGGATTAATTGATGCCTAGCATTAATAGAACAGGACTGAATACAACACAAGCTCTCCTCCCAGGCCTCGTTCTCAATCTGCAACCCAAGCTCCTTTTCCCATGCATTTTTCAAAAATAAAGTATCATATCTCAACTGACCAGAAAAGAAGTTTACAAACCCAGACACCAGTTTTTTTGAGTCAGGTGAACTCAAGAGAAGTTTATAGATTGGACTTTCTTCTGGCAGAGACTCAAATTCCAGTATATTCTGTCAAAGATAGTTCCTAATCTGTAAGTACCGAAAAAAGTGTGAAATGGGGAGTAAAAACTTGATCTTTTGCTGAGTGAACGAGGCCAGATGTCGATCAATATATAATCTTTAAGGCGAATAATACCTTTCTGCCTCCAGATGTCAAATGAGGCATCTATTAAAGAAGGAAGAAATGCATGATTACGATATACTGGGGTATGTATAGAAGTCTTTGATAAAGCATAGCTTTTTCTAGTGTGATTAAATATCTTAATAGAATTTGAAACTGCAAAATTTTTCACCTTGACCCTTGAGCTAGGAATTGAAAAGAGAAGAGCTGTAAGAGAGCTGTTTTCGACACCCTCATTTTCAGTGGCCACCCATGGGGCAATTTCAGATATTAAAGTGACACTAAGGAACTTTTTAATCTTTTGTGATGATACATCGACTTACAACTAGTTGAATGACCCCTCTGTCACGGCCTAAGGGCGTCAGTATTGCTTTCACTTGGACTGAGCAGCTGTGAGGAGGGTGGTAGGAACCCTGCACACTAAAAAACTCCAAATGTGCGGACTGCTTTACGGCATGCGACATGTCATGACAGAACATTGTTTAGCCCCCATTAGATTCATTACCTCGCCGCTATTCGTCCTTCACACAGCCACTGGAAACAAATGTAGGCGAGTTCAGGCCGACAGCACACCACCGGGAGCAGCATTTTACCACATCATGCGCTTGTCATCATGGGAACTGGAGTATTCCTTCAGGCAAAACACTACCGCTTTTGTCCACTGGCGCCACCAAAATCAACGAAAACTGAAAGTTCCTTAGTGTCGCTTTAAATTATATTTGTATAGTTTCTGCCAATAAACAAGTGCTCTGCAGTTTGCTGCCCAGTAGTAATGTTGAAAATTGGGCAAACCAAGCCCACCCATTGATTCTGGTTTACATAGATGAATCTTTGTTATTCTATGGGTTTTATAGCCCCAGATAAAAGGGAAAACAGTCGGCAGAAATTCCTTTGTTTGAAATGAGTGTTTAAACATTCTAAGCAAAAGTGGAGCTATTTTTTCTGTTTTTCTTGTACAGTTCAATACCAAAGCCATCCGGGCCTGCAGTCTTTCAATTGGGGAAGGACTTAATTGCGGATAGTATTTCTTTAATTGTGATATCTGCATTTAAAATATTTTGTGCTTCATCACTTAGTTTAGGTAGATCTAACTTCTCCAACCATGCAGCAATATCCCCTTTGGATTTTGATTCATAAAGGTTCTCATAATATTCTTTAAATCGATCATTGATGGCTTTAGGGTCAACCACAATTTCACCAGTTCTTAATTTTATTACCTCCGCCAGGAGGTTATGGAATCACGTCGATTTGTTGGTTTGTTGGTTGGTTGGTTTGTTAGCAAGATTCCGGAAAAGGTTATGGACGGATTGCAATGAAACTTTGTGGAAAGGTGGGTCTTGGGCTAACTTAAAATCCATTAAATTTTGGTGATGATCCGGATCACTCGAGGGCCCGGGTAAGGCACGCGTGCGTGTGTGTGAGCGGGCCGCCATTTGGCGATCGCTGATATATGGTGTTCTTATTGTTGTTGGTGACTGATTTGAGCTGTGGCGGAGGTCTGCGCTCTCTGAGTGCCAAATTCTAGTTGTAATTAAAAACCTTTGTTTGGTCTCCTGAAAAGGTTATGGGGTTTTGTACTTCACTGCAACCATGTCCAATAGCCACAGAACTGCTTTACTGAGTCAACAAAATATTGTAATGTCGGCGAAGGTGAAATAAGGAGCGTTTTGATATTTCACAAATCCGATTTTATTACAGGAACGCAAGCACATCACAAACGCATCTTCTTATGCCACAGCAGTATCAAGAATCACTCAGGGTGGAAAATGAACCCAGAACCCAGCCAAAATAACACACTAAATGATGTATAACATAACTGATCATGGCACAAAACAACAACTTAACAACAATAACACAACTGAGTTTGAAACGAGGAAAACAACACCCCTCCCCGAGAACATGTCCCATAATACCTTTCGGTCATTCACCCCAGACCGCCGCTACAATATGTTCTTTTGTGAATTTCTTAAAGGGCCAGATGAAGATGGGACGATGTTGGGGCTATGATTGTTTTGCAGTGAGCGTTGGAGGTCAACAAGTGTTCCACATTGAGTCAGAATTTTGTTCATGTTTGATTTTGTCTTGCTTATTTTGTGGCACAGGATAAAAAACAAAAAAATGATGGAACATTAGTTATCTATTTTTCACAAGTTGTTTCTCATTTCTGGTTATTTCTTCAGAAGGTATCTTCATCTTTGACCCTGATGAGTCCCAACAAGACTGGACCACTGCATGCCACCATTTGACACAATATCTAGAGGTATCATAATGACATGTAGCCACAAATTCAGACCAGTTCTGGTTTATTTATATGATGTGTTCATATTTGACCTTGAACTTTGTCGTGGTTTAGGCTCAATAAGGTCATAGACTGCCCAGACAGCAAATTCTTTTGGCCTGTATCTGGCCCATACCTGACATGTTCATACGGCCCACATACCTAATAGAATGATGGCACTTGGGAGGTCCGCTCCTGTTTGCCAAAAGTGGGCCACAACCAAGCCTTCACAATGCCAGATGTCAACTTCATTTGTCTATCAGGATTAAAAAGAGCTTCACTTCCAGCCTGTCAGCAGACTGACAGACTCAGACTCTCAGTCAGACTCTCCTTCAATCAGTCCAGCTGAGACCAGACTGGTCCAATCAGGACCGGCTGGGCTGGACCAGAAGACAAACGTCCAACTGGGATCAGAAGAGTCCTGTCCTCATCGTCTCCATCCCTGCTGACAAAGACTTGAGGAGTTTAGAAAACGTCCTGAAACTTAAAGTGACCACATATTTACAAAGTGTTGGAGGCTCCGTGTGTGAGCCCTGCTGAACTACACTGATGCTCTCTGGATCTCTTATTGGTGCTGACAGGATTGCTGTCAGAGACAGAGACCGTCCTTCCTACAGAGGACACAGACTCAATGAAGAACCAGACCAGAATCTAAATCTAGCACATAGAGGTTGAGTGAATGTGGTGTTGAAGGTGTAGAGGTGGATCAGAGAGTCAGAGGAGACTCTGAAGAAGGACAGAGAGCCAGCAGGACAGTCCACATACACTGCTACTCTACCAGGGGAGGAGGAGATGGATGTTGCTTTGTCCTTGTGCCAGACATAGTAACCTTGATCAGAGCAGTGAAGACTCCAGGACTGATCATTCTCCCCAAACACACACTCTTTAGGGTCTCCTCTCCTGATTCCTCTGTAACTCACTGATATATCAACACCTCCGCTCCACTCGACCTCCCAGTAACATCGACCACTCAGATCATTTCTACACAGCACCTGAGGATACCAGTCATTAAATCTGTCTGGATGATCAGGATACGGCTGCTTCTCCTCAACACGTGTCACCTTCCTGTTGTTGTTGGACAGTTTGAGGTTTCTGCTCATTGAGTTTGTGTCCAGCTCAAGCTGAGAGAAATCTGATGGAGAGAAAGAGAGAAAAGTCATCCTCTGACACATGTGATGGATTTCTTCTCTCTGGACTTCCTGACATGTTGTTCATTCAGAGAAAGTTTCATTAGGAAACTTTTTGTCAGACTTCTCTTGTCAGTAATGTTTTAATGAATCAAAACCTTTGATTGAAAGACAAACAGACACTGTTTGGTCCTCATCAGTCCAACTTACACTTCCTCAGACCAGGTTTTAACCACTGCTCTCCACCATGGTCCACCCTGCAGGAAGAAAGACAGTCAGAAGGGTTTTCTCTCCAACAGGAGTCCTAACCAGTGTTGCCAACTTAGCGACTTTGTCGCTATATTTAGCGAGTTTTTAGACCCCTCTAGCGACTTTTTTTTTTTTTAAAAAAAGCGACTAGCGACAAATTTAGCGACTTTTTCTGGTGCTCTGGAGACGTGACAGGACGTCTCCACTGTCCTCAATGAGCCCCTTTCCCGTCCCAAAGCACTCACAAGCGGTCAGTGTCACGCAGCGCTCCCTGCTGCAGTCAGAGCTGAGAGGAGACCCGCCTCCACACTTCAAATGAATCGAGCGTGTGCAAATCTGCCGCTGCTCCGGTCTTGGGTCACAGAGCAGGATGGACATGTTAAATGTTTCTTCACTGTCACACTTTTGTCAGCTCATTTGTAGTTCTAAACATATTTAGGGTGTTTTTAACTCACTTTTTGCTTCTCCCACGACGTTACTCCTCTCTCCTACAGCGTCCATTACAATTACATGCAAATTGCCAATTATGCAAATTAGGTGATGACATCATCTAGCGACTTCTAGCAACTTTTAGGACAGCCAATAGCGGCTTCTCTGACTGGGGAGTTGGCAACACTGGTCCTAACTGCTGTTCAACATGAAGCAGAGCTCCTCAGAAACAGGCTGAAAGAGCTCTGAGTCCACACTCTGGGACTGTTTCACTCAGGACACCAGTCAGCTCTGAATGAATGGATGGATGAAGAAGAAGTGATGAATGAAGCCTCCTCTGATGTTTCAGCTCACACTGACTCATTACAAAGGTTCAGACTTGGCTCAAAGTCTTTGTGGAGACGTTAGGAGCTTGAAAGTGTTTCTGCTGCTTTGGATCAGTGTGATGAAGATGAAACCTGTTGGCATGTTTCTGCTCCTCTCCTCCTAAAGACAGCTGGAAAAGGAGCTTTCAGAGGATCCTTCACACTTCTGGAGTTTTCACTGAAAGACTCTGTCTGACAGAGAAGAGAAGTTGTGTTTCTCTTCATCAACCAGCTCCAACACACACATGGAGAAAAGTCTCAATTCAGCCAAAACACACAGAAAACCTTTAGATCGTGTTTGAATGGAAAGTGGATGAATTCTTATCAGGATTTTAAGAGTGAAGAGAAAAGCAGCAGTTTGATCAAATGATTCAAACTCCAGGTCCAGATGTCTGAACCACATCACAGAGGCTTCAAACTCTCATTTCTATCATCAGGGTTCAGCTTTTCTTGGTACTTATGTCATAAAAATCACTGTTAACAATCAGTGGAGACATTTTGTAGAGCAGGGGTCTTTAACTAAAATGTTAAGAGGCTCAGTTTGATGATATTTCTTGAAGTAAAGGTCCAGAAGATCAGAATGTTGAACTATTTAGTGTGATATATATTTAAAGTTCTGTCAACATCTGTATCTAATAAACACCTGATTGTCGAATCTAATTCAGTGAAATTCACAGTGTTTAATATTTATTGTCATGAAACATGGAACTGAAAATAAATGTTTGACTGTCAATATAATATTCTGTCATTTACTAAATAAAAGTCATGTTCATTTTCAAAAGAAGACAAACTCAATCAAAAGTTCAGCAGCAGTGCTGGACTTCATAACAATAAAACAGATCTGACCATGATAATCAATGTAAAGACAGGTTAACTTGTGGAGAAATGCTCTTTTTCTTCCTCAGGGAGAAATCGGAGCTCTTGCTTGACCTGCCAAGATGTTCCAGCTGGACTTCAGTGGAGTCAGAGTCTTTCTCAGACTCAGGTGGAGCTGCCCATTGGTGAGCCTGGAACCAGATGGAGTGTAGTTTCCTGGTGGAGAAAGCTGCCTCTCAGCTGTGTGTGGAGCCAAAGATGGTCCAGAGGGAAGGAGGATGAAAAAAACTCTTCATTCTGGATGAAATGTTCTATTTTCACTGTCAACTTTTCTTTTGAGTTCCATTTGGTAACTATTGTTCCTCAGCTTCCTCCGTCTCAATGGACTTCCTCTTTCTCTCCACTCTTCTCATTTCTAGCATGAACTCTCACGTCTGTCTGAGCTGCAGAACCTTCATGTTTCACCCTGAAACACTCAGACTTGATGACCTTGTTTTATGTGACGCTTCACTCACACACAGCTGGTGTGTGTGTGTTTCTTCCTCCACTGAATCACGACCACAAAGACTGTAATAGCTGAGCTGCTTCAAAAAGAAGCTCCGTCAGCTTTGAAATCAGAACCTGCTGTTTTAGCTGTCAGTGCTGCGTCTGCAGGGGTGGACAGGAACCAAGGAGGTTTACTTGGCTCAGAGTACTGCTCTGAAGCACATTCTTTAAGGATCTGTACTTTATGTGAGTGTTATTTTTTTGGGAAAACTTATTACAAATTTTGTCTGATTTTAACCATTCAAATATCATTTTGTGCAGCTTTTTAAGGACATTCCTGCTATGTTCTAGCTTTTTAATATCTTTAAAACTTTTTGAAATATTTCAACTTTTGTGCAACTTTTTGCCCCATGTTAACGGATGGAGCTTTTTTCAAACTTTGGAACCTTATAACTTCTTCAAATTTTAATCGATTTTAACCATTCAACTTTTAAAATGTTCAACTTTTTAAGCCCTTTCTTCAACCTTTTTAAACTTTTTCAACTTTGTTCAACTTTTTGAAATATTTCAACTTTTTAAAATTATTTTTAACATGGAAGTGGATGGGAAAACCCTTCAACTGACCCTTCAACTTTGAACCATTTTAACTTTGTCATACTTTCATGTAGACATTTCACCTTTAAAACATAGGCATTTTTGTCCTCTATTCACATATGTAATTTCATGTCAAGATCTTTTACCAAATTTAAACTGTGAGCCTTCAAGTATGGAGAGAATTTCAGCCATTTTTGGAGTTTACAATGGGTGTGTATTGGAGAGGCTAGAGTGAGAGAGTGGCAGTTAGAGTGTGGGAAGCTCTCGATTTAAAGCAAAAAAAAAGTTATTTTCTCATCTGTACGGCCACATTTCTGGCTCAATCTGCACAATAACCCCTCAAAACGTAGGAATTTTTTCTTGTGACCCGTACAATTGAGTCACTTTGTCTCGATCTCAAACGGTTCTCTCTCCAGAGGCATTTGTTTGAAGAGAGTGTAGAATTTTCTCCCATCCGCTCCAATGCATTTTGGAGAGAGATTTTCTCGCTCAAATCCAAAACTTCACTCATGTTCGCACCATCGCCGTGGCTGAATGGATGATCCTGCAGACATGATTTCGGCACCACAAATCCTTGAAAGGCTTCTGAATCTGACTGTGTGAAAATCTTTTTCAATTTCGCCTCTCGGTCCCCGAGAAATGCCATTTCTTAAACCATGCGCACTGCATTAAAAAGTGCTGATTCACTGTCATGGCTGTTGTGCAGCTGGTCTCCATTGCAACAGACACACCTGTTGTGCTGACTGCTGCTTGATTAGTCTGGATTTTTCCATTAAGACTGGAGCTCTATTGATCCTCTGTTACTCCGACACTGACTCTACTGCTCCTTCTACCTTTTTCAACTTTTTTCATCTTTTTGCAGCGTTTTCATTCTTTTTCAACCTTATTCAACTTGTTGCAGTGTTTTCAACCTTTTTGAACCTTTTTCAACTTTTTGCAGCGTTTTCAACCTTTTTCAATTTTTTGCAGTATTTTCAACATTTTTCAACATTTTTCAACCTTATTCAACTTTTTGCAGCGTTTTCAACCTTTTTGAACCTTTTTCAACTTTTTGCAGCGTTTTTAACCTTTTTCAACCTTTTTCAACTTTTTGTAGCGTTTTCAACCTTTTTCAACTTTTTTCAACTTTTTGCAGTGTTTAACATTTTTCAACCTTAATTAACTTTTTCAACATTTTTCTACTTCTTGCAGTGTTTTTCAACATTTTTCAACCTTATTCAACTTTTATCAACATTTTCAACTTTTTGACGCTTTTTCAACTTTTTGCAGCATTTTGAACCTTTTTCAACATTTTGCAGTGTTTTCAACATTTTTTAACCTTATTCAACTTTTTTTTTTTACTTTTTGCAGCATTTTTTAAGCTTTTTCAACCTTTTTCAACTTTCTGCAGTGTTTTCAACCTTTGTTGACATTTTTCAACTTTTTTCAATTATTTTCAAACTTTTTTGAACTTCCTTTTCAACCTTTCTTCTTGAGCTTCTTCTGCATTACAGTTTAGCATTTTCAGCTCAGCATTCACACTTGCAGTTTCTTCAGGAACTGCAAATTCTTGTAGTTACTTTTAAGAACAGCTTTGAAGTCAATAGATAAGTTATTTTCTGATTTCTACAAGTCGAGTTGTGGTAAAAGACAGGTAGCGCAGAGCAAATGTTGGGAAAGTTGGTAAAAATGGCGACAGCGACACAAACTACAGTTTAACACAGGAGAACAAACCTCAAGTCCATGTTGGAGTTCTTTGAAATGAAGAATGATTTGTATTGTTTTAAATGTTGACTTTGTTTGCCACGCTGAAACTTAGAAACACTCAGAAACATCTGATGGAGGCAAAAATATCTTCAGCCTGGATGCAGGATTTACTGGAGACTGCATGTTTCCTTCTGTCATTGAGGAATGAATGACCTCTGACCTCTTGAAAAAACACTGAGCATGGCCGACCTGAAGACAAACTCTGCTCCTCACTACAGCAGTACAGCTACACAGCAGACTGAGGATAGAATAGAAATGTGTGTTAACACTGTCAGTCCGGCTCCTGGTGCTGCTGCTGGACTGTAGAACTACTAGAGGAACACAGTCTGGACTGATGGAGGTGATCCTGAGTCAGATTGTTAGCAGATTTAGAAGACACCATGTTGTTGGTATTGATCGGGTCTGAGCTCAGAGTTCAACATGTATTGATAAACCTCAGGGCCCAGTATTTCAAACATAATCCACCAGGATTAATCCTGGTGGATTGGATTAAACCCAGATTAGTTAATTGGTGGGTGTTAATCTTCAGTGTTTGAATTTTATCTTTGGCTGTGAATCAACAGAAAAAAAAATAAAATGATCACAATAAATGTCCTTTTGTTAATTCAGTTGTATTTCAGCAGGAATCTCTCCAGGATTAGCAGCATATTCTACTAGTTTTTATTTCACAGCTTCAATCAGCAGGTCGATGCATTCAGTAGATTGTTTCAGTTATTTGGTTGTGTTAATTCATTGTGTAACGATGCAATAATGTTTGACATTCAGATGAAAATGTACTTTTATTACTGAAATACTTTCTAAAGCAGGTACTCAGGTACTTTAACTTAAACAATCTGACCTAACAACTTTCACTTGTACTGGAGTAATATTTGCCCAGGAGGATCATAACTTTCACTCAAGTCATGGAGCTGAGGACTTTGTCCACCACTGTGGGTCTGTATGGGACAGCGTCTTGGTTCAGACCTGGAACACAGTCCACCTATTGAGGACCACTCTTGTGGATGGTCTCAGTCTTCATGAGGAGCTCCTGCTGTGTGTCCATACCTGAGAGTCTCCAGACTGCACTGTGGATCCTCCACTGCAGCAAACAGCTCCTTCACTCCTGAGTCTCCTGGATGGTTGTAGCTCAGGTCCAGCTCTCTCAGATGGGAGGACTTGGAGCTCACAGCTGAGACCAGAGAAGCACAGCCTTCCTCTGAGACCAGACACCCTGACAGACTGGAGGCACAAACATGGCATCAAGTCAACCAGGAAGAAGGAAGATCCTCCACATGACCAAACAGCAGCTGGATCCTGACCTGAGAGCTTCCAGTTTACAGTGAGGACTCTCCAGTCCAGAAGACAGTAGCTTCACTCCTGAATCCTGCAGGTCGTTGTTACTCAGGTCCAGATGTGTCAGACTGGAGGACTGAGAGCTGAGAACTGAGGACAGAGCTCCACAGCTTCTCTCTGACAGACCACAGCAGCTCAACCTGAAGAAGAACCAACAATGAAAACCAGATCAAAGTTTCTCATGGCCTCAGTTCTACAGATTTGTTCTTAAACCACGTACAGAGCTTTGTTGGAGGCTTTGACCACTGGCAGCAGCTTCAGAAGAGCCTCCTCTGAAGCAGAGTATTTCTTCAGGTCAAACTCCTTCAGATCTTCTTCTGATGACAGTAAGATGAAGACCAGAGCTGACCACTGAGCAGGAGAAAGTTCATCTGTGGAGAGACTTCCTGATCTCAGGGACTGTTGGATCTCCTCCACCAGAGAACCATCATTCAGTTCATTCAGACAGTGGAACAAATTGATGCTTCTCTCTGCAGACAGACTCTCACTCAGCTTCTTCTTAATGTACTGCACTGTTTTCTGATTTGTCTGTGAGCTACTTCCTGTCTGTGTCAGCAGACCTCGAAGGAGACTCTGATTGGTCGGCAGTGAAAGACCCAGGAGGAAGCGGAGGAACAGGTCCAGGTGTCCATTTGGACTCTTCAAGGCCTCGTCCACTGCTCTCTGATGGAGATGGTGGAGTTTAGGTTTCTGCTTCAACATTTTAGACCAATTGGAGGCTTGCTGTTGTTCTTCCAGCAGGTTGATTCCAGACTTGATGAAGGTCTGATGGACATGAAGAGCAGCCAGAAACTCCTGAAGGCTCAGATGGATGAAGCAGAACACCTTGTCCTGGTACAGGCCGCTCTCCTCTCTAAAGATCTGTGTGAACATTCCAGAGTAGACTGAGGCTGCTCTGAGATTGATGCCACACTCTGTCAGATCTGATGGATAGAAGATCAGGTTTCCTTTCTGCAGCTCCTCAAAAGCCATTTTTCCCAAAGACTCTATCATCTCCCTGCTCTCTGGACTCCAGTGTGGATCTGTGGCAGCTCCTCCATCATACTTGGCCATCTTGACTTTGGCCTGGACCACCAGGTGGTGGATGTACATCTGAGTCAGGGTCTTGGGCAGCTCTCCTCCCTCTCTGCTCTTCAACACCTTCTCCAGAACTGTAGCAGTGATCCAGCAGAAGACCGGGATGTGGCACATGATGTGGAGGCTTCGGGAGGTCTGGATGTGGGAGATGATCCTGCTGGCCTGCTCCTCCTCTCTGAACCTCCTCCTGAAGTACTCCTCCTTCTGGGGGTCAGTGAACCCTCGGACCTCTGTCACCCTGTCCACACAGTCAGCAGGGATCTGATTGGCTGCTGCAGGTCGTGTGGTGATCCAGAGGCGAGCAGAGGGAAGCAGTTTCCCCCTGATGAGGTTTGTCAGCAGAACATCCACTGAGGTGGACTCTGTAACATCAGTAAGGAACTCAGTGTGCTGGAAGTCCAGAGGGAGTCGACACTCATCCAGACCGTCCAAGATGAAGACCACCTGGAGGTCTTCAAAGCTGCAGATTCCTGCTTCTTTGGTTTCAGTGAAGAAGTGATGAACAAGTCCCCCCAAGCTGAACTTCTCCTTCAGCACATTCAGCTCTC
>NC_043761.1:20734760-20737260 GCF_902148845.1 Salarias fasciatus | reverse complement strand
TGTAAATGCAGCTTCATTGAAGACGCTGTTAAAAATACACATGCTACTATTTTATTATAAAAGCTGCATGAAACCTTGAAAGTCTGATAAGTAAATTAAATGTATGAGGTGAAACTAACTTCAATTCTCCACTTCACCATCTGTGCAATCGACCTGTGTCCAAAATCACCATACACCAGAGTTACAACTGGCATAGCGGTGCACTCATTTGCCCGTAAAGTCACTTTATTTTTTTAATCTCATCGTTGGCATAGGGAGGGGTTCATGCCACTTTCAGGACCCATTTTCAATGCAGTAACGTTGGTAAATGAGGCCCCTGACCTGGACTGATAACTCCACCCTGAAGAAGGCACAGCAGAGACTTCACTTGCAAAGGATTCTCAGGAAGAGGAATGTTAAAGCTCAGCTCTTGGTGTCCTTTTGCTGCTGCTCGGTGGAGTCTGTGCTGAGTCCAACATTTAGCTGTGGTTTTCCAGCTGCAGCAGAGAGGAAGCAGCTCCACGGGCTCAGAAACACTGGCAGGAACTAAGCAGCTGGCCTCTCCCTTCTCTGGAGGAGATCTACCATACCTGCTGCCTCAGCAGGGACTCCTCACAACCTGGTCTCCACCTTTTGAACTCTGACCCTCAGGGAGGCATTTCAGGGCCATAAAGGAGAAAAAAAACAGACAAAACAGCTTTTACTCTGGAGCTGCCGTTGCCCTGAATGCTGCTAACAAAACCAACCCAAACATCTGACGATCCTCACTTTTCACTTTGCAGGAACTCTGTCAAAACACAGCGCAGATCGGCTCACCAGACCGCCTTTCGGTAATTACGTACCGAGTATGTGTTACCGAGTAACACAGTATCATAGTATTGTGTGCAAAGCGCCGGTCAATTTACATTTATGTGCTATGAGAAACAGTGAACCTCGAACATTTCCTTGAATTTAAAAAAACCTGCCCGAGCCAAGCACTAATTGGAGTAGGAGGAGCTTAGGGGGGATGGGCTGAGGTGTGCGACTTTCAAATTTTGCAGGCTCTTCAACATCGTCTCCCCTAGCTTTAAGTTTCGTTTTGTCCGCCATTACTCCGCCAGATGCTTAGCAGCAACAACTGAGCAGGATCTTCCAGAAAGTAAGAAAAGACTGGCTTCTAGCACTGCCACAACTCCAGCACAGACTCCACCAGGCAAAAGAAACTTAAATTTTACTCGAGTGCTAATTAAAGAGTGAGGAAAGAGTTCCCCTCTTCTGTGCACGTACATGGACACAAGTCACAGGCACGAGTGTTTCACTAAGCTGCAGTTACGTTCAAGGCCTGCAGGGGTCGTTGTTTCTCATGAAACATGCAGGCTCCTTAATGCACCTTTAATAATTTAAATCCAGATTTGGAAATTCAATCCTGCCTTTAATCCAGATTTGAGCCTGTGTTGGGTATTTCAAAACTTCAGTCCCAAATCTAGATCAGTTTTATCCTGAAAAACAGCATTAAATTAATCCCACCTCAGAGTAGGATCAGAGTGTGATCCCATGTATTAGTTCCACATATACTCATCAATAGATAGCTTTTACTTGCATTTCTCGCAATCATTAGTACAGAAAGATATTTTTAATAAATCAAACCTCTTCATGTTGGGGAGAGTGGGGTAAATAGTGCCAATTTTTACTTAAAGTGACTTTTACACAAGGGAATTACAGGAATGCCTGCAACTAAAACATGTTCATATAGTTTAGGATGTTGTGCATCCCTGGGAGCAATCAGTTTGGATCTTAAATAAACAGTGTGAGAAATATAGCTTTGGAAAGAAAAGTGGTTTTGTGGCACAACTTACCCCAAGTGCGGGATAAATTGTGCCATTAGTCAGAATACACAGGGGTAAATTGTGCCACTAATAACTTAAATAAAAAAGATCATTTTAATATCAAAAATGATAATGCTAGAAAAAAACAAGACAAATTAAATACAAAAGTACTTGTTTAATGCTTATTTAAAGTTTAAAAATCATCAAAGGCCGATTTGCTTCAACAAGGCCCAGTGCCACATGAACACATAAGAACAAAATAAAAAATAAAAAAAATGAGCACCTGACTGCATCTGCATCTGAATATCTTCGCAGATTCGACCTACTGGACGTTCCACTTGTCAATGCTGCAGTGGAATATGAACTTGTGCTCCCTTCTGGCTCTATGAACACGCTTTTATGATGTGGGAAATTTTTTTAAGCACATCACCTCGAGGGGTGACTCCATCATCATTCTCTCTAAATGTGAAGATGGACTTTCCATCAACAGGCCTCATAGCTTTGCTTCAGAAACTTTGAAAAGTTGGAACCCTGTCTGTCTTCCTTTTGTATCTGTGTGGCATGATGGATTTTGATCCGAAATTAAGAATGACACATAGTTTTAGTGATCAAATGGAAGAATAAGATGTGCAATAACAATAAAATGCAATAAAGTAATACATAGTAAACAGTCATAAGTTTGGGGAAGTTGTGCCAGTGGCACAACTTAACCCCGG